>NW_020356189.1:0-169991 GCF_002211085.1 Panicum hallii | reverse complement strand
GCATCTAAGCGTAACGACTCGGGTACAATACATAGGTTCCTAGGATTCATGCATCTAGGGTTCATTTCAACTCCTAGACTCTAATGCATAATATAGATACATATATATATAACTTCATAAGTGTAATAATCTGAAATACTAGGTTATGCACCGAGGCTTGCCTTCTTGGGTGGGGTTGGGGTCAGGAGCGTCAAAGACTTCCGAACCTTGGTTCGGGGCTTCAGTTAGAACCTCGACGACGTTCGCGGGGTCTTCAGAAAATCCCTGCTCGGGCTCCTGGATCACCTCGTAGATCCCGTCGTCGAGCGTCACTGACTCTACATCATATGCAATGACTTGAGTGAGATGGTTCTTGAGTTAAGAATTTTTATCTCACGATAAAGTTTCAATCCAACAAATTAACAAATATAAACTCATGAAACAAGGGGGTTGGATCCAAAGCTACTATTTGCATTTAATTTATGGTTATATAATGGAATTACTTTGAAGTAATTTGACAAGTTTGATTTTTATTTTGAAAAACCATAAAGGCTCTGACCTTGAATTTTTGTGGATAAGCTTATTTCTAACAAATAAGCTTATTGTGAATTGTTCATAATTTTCTGAAAACAGAAACTAAAGCATTTGAATTTAAATTCAAATTTTAAGTTTAAATTCAAACCTTAAGAAAACAGAGTTTTAATTTCTTGAAAACTTAATTAGGAACTCATTATCAACAGATTGATTTATGTTAAAAAGATCTAAGCAGGAAAGCCTTAGGAACATGCTTAAATAAATTTAATCATTTCAAACTTGATTTGCATATATTTAAAAGAACTTAAACTACAGAGCAGCACTGAGTATGAAATTTTTACACAAGCTTACTCATGACTTAAACAAGCTACAAACCAAAAATCACATAAAAGAAAGCTTGTATGCAAAATTTATGCCCAAGATATTCATTTTCTAAACTTTAAAATAACTCAAAAAGTATTTAGTTTCGAACCAAACTCTATTAACAAAAGTTGTAGAGCTTGACTTCTAGTTTCCAACAAAACTAGTTTGACAATTTTTATATTTTTCTAAAAATTCCTATCAATTTTACAAGTTGGCTGATTTTGAATTGGGGGGTACTGATTTTTCACAGAAAGGCCCCTGGAAAGTTTTGAATCCTTGCAATCAGGTCCTTGGCCGGGTTTTACAGAGAGGGCAAAACAACGGTGAGCAAATCCAGCGAGGGGGCTCACCGGCGGCGAGGGGTAAATGGGGAAAAAGACTCAGGGGCTCACGGCGGTCTCGAGGGTGGCCGGAGTTGAGGCAGGGAGGGGCTGAGGTGGCGTATCGATGGCGAACAGAGGCGGCCGGCGGAGCTCCAAGGAGGGTCGATGGCGTTCCGGTGGCTAAGGTACCGGAGGGCGGTGAAGAAGCTGCTAGGAAGATTCTACGGGTTGATGTGGTTCTGCTGGTGCCCTTGGCTGGGGTGAAGAGGCTCTGTATCGGCGGGTCGACGGCGAGGCCGAGCGGCGGCGGAGCTTTGAGCTCGCCGGCGCTGTGGAAGATGCTGCTCGGGTGTAGGAAAGCGAAATTGGATGGGTCAGTGAGCTGCAGTGGGTCGTGGTGGTGCTTCTCGAGCACTAGATCGCGGGTGAGAGGCGGCGTGGGCAGCTGACGATGGTGAGCACAGGCTGCGGTGGCGCTCTGGCGAGGAGCTGCGCTTGGGGAAAGGGATGGCCGGTGAAATAGAGCGTGAGTGTGGCTAAACGAGGTCGGGAAGAAGCCTCTGTGCATGTTTTAAAGCTGAGAGGGTGCTGCACGGGCGAACAGGAGCTGGCGACGCCGGCGGCACGCGTGGCGGCTCGGGCGGCGGCGGTGCGACGTGGAGCGGCCAGGGAAAGCCAGCGCGAGGCCAGGAAGCGGCGGCGGGAGAAGCGCAGCGGGCACGTGGCGCAATTAAGAGCGGCTCGGGGGCAGCTGGGCCTCGGGAGAATGGCCGGCGAGGGCGGCGGCGTGCTCACGGGCGCGAGCAGAGGAGCTGGGGGCTGGAGGAAGAAGACGAGGACCGATCTGCAATTTCTCAAAAAGGTAGGGACCTCATTGTAATGTTTTGGTAATTTTCAAACGATAGCTCAAATGAAAATGTGCCCAAAAGCAAAAGTGTAGAGTACAACAAGATATACAACTTTGCTTTAAGGTTCAATTTCAAAAGAGTTAAGAATTTGAAAATAAGTTAAAAGTTGGGCAAAAGTTAAATTTTTAAAATAACACTTTTAACTGCCACACTCAAAATGAATCCTAAAGGTAGTTTCACTTCTATCTATGGTTTAAAAGTAAATTCTTGCACTTTTTCAAAACAACCCAAGAAAAACATGGTTTTACCTCCCATTCTCACACATTTGCACAAAAGGACCTTTATTAAATTATAATTATATAAATACCCTTTTCCCTTATCATTTAAATTTTTAAACACACTTTCACAATATTTTGTACACAACTTCATACTAAAATCTAGTGTGTGTCAATACCAAGTACCTGAGTGTCACAATAGCCCTGTCAGTCCCTCGTAGTCCACCATGTTCGGGTGTTTTCATAGTAGTAGTAGTAGGTTGTCGTTGGACTCCCGTCTCACCCCTTTCGGAAGTCCTTCCTTTTCCAGCCGCCGAAGTAGCTAGAGTCAAGTACTCTTGATAGGAGAAGATGACGTTAGAATACCTTTACCTATCTTATCAGGACCTCTTCACTCCGGTCATATCCCCTGGATAAACAAGAGTTACTACTAATACACTTATCGTTCCTAGTGGACTCGATACCCTGGAATACTCCAAGGTGAAAGCTACATCGGCATCTGTAGGCTTGCGGATTTATTCTGTTAGGCTAAGGACCGCCAACAATTAGCTTCTTGTTTTCCTCTAGCTGGATTTTTCCTTGTTCAATGGCCGATTGAATCTTCTGACAGAAGACTTTGCATTCATTAGTACTGTGAGAATTGGAATTATGCCATTTGCAGTACTTCTTGTTCTTTAGTTCATTAGCCGATGGTATATTGTGATTCGGAGATAGCTAAATCTGTTTCTCCCTTAGCAGAAAATCAAATATCTTGTCAACTTTACTAACATCAAAGTTGTATTTCTCTATGTTATCTTTGACCCATGGGCATGAAACCGGCTTTTTGTTCCTGGTCCATTCAGCCAAGCTGATTTCATTGTCCTCCTTAGAATCTGACTCTGTAGAGCCTACACAGTGTCAGACCTGGGCCCATAGGACTGTGCACATGGCGTACATCTTACAGGATAAGGGGTGGGATATGGCCCACGCTCTACACCAGTTGTAATTACTCGTACTGTAGTAGAACTACTCGAGCAGTAGTAGAACTAGTCGGAAACGGTAGGAAACTACCCAAAAAGTACTTGGGTAGGACTCCTAAGCTCGTATCTGGCTAGGATTTCCATATAACCCTGTCCCCCAGACTATATAAGGGTGGACAGGAACCCTCCTCAAACAGGAGCATGAGGGATAACTCGTGCCTCATGCAGGAGATCACCTAATCACCACCTAAGGCAATGCAAACCACACAGAACATAGGGTATTACGCTCTTGGTGGCCCGAATCTGTCTAAACTTTGTGTTCCTTGCACCTTCGAGTTCCTGATCTCGGCGACACCCTACCTACAAACTCACCACCTCGAGGGTATCCCTCGATGGGCGTAGCGGTAAAACACCGACAGCTGGCGCGCTAGGTAGGGGTGTTCATCGATCATCCACCGGAGAACTCAATAGCATTTTTCAGCTTCACCAGCACCATGATCGACAAGGGCACAAATTTTGTCTTCAGCTCTTTAATCTGCGCCGCTAATGGTTTGGGTGGCTTCAACAGCCACCTAGCTGACTCCAGGAAGCCGGAGGCCTCTACACCAACTCGACGCTGTGACCTCGACGAGTTCATCGACAACCTCAACGAGTTGCTGCTCCCCGACCTAGTCCAGCACATCGAAAAGATGTCCATTTTTGACGCGACTTCAACTCGTGCTGCACCAGAACTAGTCGGATTGGACTCAAACCGATCTGAGGAGACTACACAAGCTGAGTCCCTCTCCGATTTGGAGGAGGACTCAGATCGTGTGCTCAAGCTCGAGGACGCGGGAGCCACCGCCTGTTAGGGGCCCCCATTTTCGACAACTACTCGGACTCCAACGAAGACTACTCATCGACAAGTACTACACCTTCAAGCCAGAGCCGAGGAGGACTCGAGGACGAGGGAGCCACCGCCTGTTGGGAGGCCCCCCGTTCTCAACAACCACTCGCAACCCGATGATTACCTCGAATCATGTTCGGGTAATCACTTGGGTTTGACCATAACGTCTACACCGCAAGGCCGTTTCGTGTGCTGGAAGGGTCTAGAGCCCTCTGAGTTACTAGAATACGACTCTTGCCTTGTGGTAGAATCCACCCTTCAGCGTATCAACCCTAGGGAGCTGGAAGGTTTTGACTACTCCGCTCAACTTCAGCTCGCGTCACAACATCGATGCGCTGCAGCGACGACCTCGACTACTTGACTCGCGCTGCAGTTACAACTGCTTAGACAAATTGGCAGCACCAATGACTACTTCAACTACTAATCTCGACTAGAAACTAGTCGGGGACGAGTCTTAAACTACTCGGTGACTAGCTGTAACACCCTCAGGTAATTTCCTCAAATTTTTAATTAATTTATTTGGGCTCGAATAAATTTTCCAGGGTTTTCTCTAGTTTATCTCGTATTTAAAGTAATTTTATAACGCAAGAAAATAAAATTTATCATAGGATTAAAGTGTTTGTGCATTCATGCCGCAGCATTGTTTTATTTGTGTTGAGTGTGTAGATTTGAATTCAAATGGTATTTGAATTCAAATGGTTTTGTTTGAATGGGTAGAGTATAGAAAAGGAAAAAGGAATAAAAGAAAGCAGCCCGCAGCCCAACCCCAAACCCTTGGCCCAGCCCAATTCCCCTTTTCCCTCTCCCTCTCCCCTCCTCGGGCCTTTCCCCTCCTCCCCGCGTGGGCCAAGCAGGCCCATCTCCTTTTCCCCCTCAGCCCGAGCCGCGCGCTGGCTCTCCTTTCCCTTCCTTTCTCTCTCTGACCGCGGGCCCCGCACGTCAGCGCCGGTTCTCCCCTTTCTTCCTCCCCTTCCTCTGTTTCCCCGGCGCCCAACGGACTCCGAGATCTCCGGTGAGCTGCGCTCCTCGGGCCCGCGTGTCAACGGCGCCGCCGCCACCCTACAAGAGCCGCCCAAACCCTCCTGGACCCTACTCCTCAGCCGCCCAAACCCTAGCGCCGCCGCCACGGTTCCCTCCGCCGCGCTGAGTTGCTGCTCCGCCGTCGACCGGCCGCCTCGTTGCAGCCACACCCCTGCAATTCTCCGCCTTAGCTTCGCCTGGTCACCAAGGTCGTCGCCAACCTCCTGTTCCCTACCCCGGCCCCGTATCCGCGTCGGAATTTCACCGGGAGCCGACGCCGGTGAGAAGCTCCGCCGCTCGAATTTCTCGCCGCCGGTGGCCCTTGGCTCGTCCTAACCCTCTAGCTACCTCCACAGGGACTCCTTAGATCGGTCCCCGCAACCCAGAAGTCCGGGACACCCCTACAGCGGTCTCCCCACGATCACCGACCGTCTCCGCCGCCCGCGCCGCCGCAATCCCACCTCTGCGCCGCCAATCCCTCCCCGCAGGCCGTGGTCGCAGCTTCCAGGCGTGGTAAGGCTCCTGCCGAGCCCCTTTTCCCTTCCCCTCTCCCTCCGCGTAAGCGCGTTCCCTTGCCGCCGTTACCCCGAGCCGCCCCCGTCGTGGAGACCCCCTACCCGAGCCCTAATCAGCCGTCCCAAGCCCTTAGACGAGTTCCCCGCTGTCCAGCCTCTCTCCCCGGCACGATCCCGACCACCCAGAACCCCCGGAGTGCCGAGTTTGGCCAGCTCCGGCGATCCACCGCCGCGGGAGCGAGCCCCGGTGACCTTTTCCGCCGCCGGCTCCTGTGTCTTCTGCCCCGTTTCATCCTGACCGCCCGATCCCTGATCCACGGACCAGAATAGGAACCGCATACCCCTTCGCCGTGAGCCCTTCGATCTGCATCCTGTGCCCGAGATTAGATCGCGATGGGAGTAGTTCAGGACCACCGGATCTGGATCCAACGGACGGAATCCACGCGTACCCCTTCGATTAGTGAATCTAATCTCAGCCGCGCGATCAAGATCCGAGGGCCCAGAACAGATCTTAGCGCTTCAGTCACGTCTTTTTGCTAAAGAGCCCTCGCCTTTTTGGGGAATTAACCCGCGGTCCGCGTGTAGCTCAAAAGAAATTACGTATAAGTCCTGTTTCATGCGTTTAGACCCCTAGCCTTTCTGGAAATCTAACCCGCAGTCTAGCCTGAGGTTTCTAACCAGCTAGCCCCTGTGTCTAGGGTTTATTTACGGTTTAGTCCTCGGTTTTTGTCCAGAAGCCCCTGGTTTCTCTGTTTTTCTTATAATTAGGTCCCTGGATCCTGTTTTAAGCGCAGTTTTCGCGTTTTAGCTCCGTTTTAGGTGTTCTTTATATGCACGCGATCGTTGTAACGCGTAGATTAGTTCTAGGCTAGTTTTGTACGCTGTTTTTATGTGATGTTGTACTGTTTTCTTATATTTTGCTATTGTTTGTGCATGTGTGTATGTGTGGACTATGCTTGATGATCGTGAGTAGACGCGGAGCCTTTGGACCAGTACCAGGAGCAGCCGTCTTCCGAGCAGTTCGAGCAGCAGCCGGGAGAGTACGAGGAAGGCAAGTATAACATGAACCTCCTATCACTTTTAAATACAATTTCATACTGCATTTTAATTCTGTATACCTATAAGGATTTCCTAGCCACCTTTATATCCTTATATATCCTTTGGGTTGCATTTTGGTTAGTTGTGCTAGGTTGCTGCGCTATAACAAATCTTGGTCCTTTTTAATTAATTTGATTAATGGTCTTATGCAACTTAATTCTAGAGCCGACCCTCTGTGCTGTGTGCTTGAGTGGTTTGTGCGTCCTTAAAAGATGTTTTGTTAGAAACATGGTTTAGGGGGCCAGCACGGTGCTTAGTGCTTGGTTGGCCACTCTCCATAAGGACCGGTTCATAGAGCGACAACCTGGGACAACCGCGCAACCACAAGACTGGTATGGGACGGTCTTGACTTATTAATTAGGTCATTTTGGTTCGGGAGTAACTTACCTGCGTGGGCAAGAGGGGTGGTAAGCTTCAATGGTCCCTGCTCCTCCGGCTTGGTCTGTGCTGTGTGTCTTGTACCCCCGGAGGTGGGCCCCATCGTCGCTGATCCAGAATCCTTAGCGGTTACACCTTACCAACGTGTCCTTTGTAACGGTCTCGTAGTGTGCTTGCTAGCCATCTCACCTAAGGAAGTGTGATGAACAACTAGCGTAGCTCACGACTTGTGGGTAAAGTTGTGCAACCTCTCGAGAGTGTAAAACTGATATATCAGCTGTGCTCACAGTCATGAGCGGCCCAGATCCTCCGTCTGATTAGTGGGGTTATCAACCTTTGACGAGGGCGGTTCCCCGGGTGGTTTTGGTTTGGATGGTTCTCAGTAGTTCTTAATTAATATTGATTAATTTATTATGCAATTGGGTTTATGGTAATTCATCCACTTGTAGTAATTAGCTTAAATAAAACTTTGCCAAGACTAAAAGCTAATGCAGTTGAGTCAGCTAACCCTAGAGCCTCATGCTCGTGTTATACTTGTTGAGTACTAGTTCTGTACTCACACTTGTCTTTCTACTCTTCTGTTCTATTTCGGATATCTTCGACTGCTGCTCAGTGCCCGGCAACGTGGAGGATTACGTCAGCGGCTTCGACGACTTCTAGGCGTTTGTCTCCCAGTCGACGTCCCTGTGGCGCCCAGCTCTTCATGTATTCCTTTTACGCTTCCGCAACTCTTGAACCGATTCTTGATTCGGTTGTAATAAAAATAATTCATTATATTGATTCATTTACGTTTTATATTAATGTTATTCGTGACATGTGTTGTGATATCTTGATGATCTGTTGTATATATGCGTGACTTGATCCTGGCGCATATATGATTGCTCGATTTATGTTCTTATAAATCGGGTGTGACAGATTGGTATCAGAGCCGTGTCGACTGTAGGACGAAGCCTAGGTAGAATTGGTCGAGTTTAGGAATTCTTTTCTCTTGCTTGCCTCCGCAAATCTTCAGCCATCGTTTTTTTTTCTGCTTCTATTCCTTGAGTCTTCAGCCCTAGATTGGCCATCTCCCCCGTCTTTTCCGAGAAATAGCTTGAGCTTTCCTTAGACGTTGGCCTGAGTCGCCTAATCTCATAAGTTATAAGTTTAAGTTGTCCCGATAAAATACGCTAGAACGAGTGTGTTGGTCGAGTAGTGTGGAAAACTCGACTAATTTGTGAATATTGAATGTTTGTTATTGTGCAAATGTTTGATTTGGATTTTTGGTTGATTGCATAGTCTAGTAGTTAAAACGTGTTCATGCAAATCGACCTAACCCAACTTGAACTAAATAATAAAATTGAGTTAGAACGTTGGGGGTAAAACCTATATTCCTTTCTTTCTGACATCTCTTTCCGAAGTTTCATTTCCGCAGCTGCACGATATCTTATTCTCATAAATTTCGGTTGTTGCAATCAGATGGTGAACACCAGGCGCACCGGTTCCGGTTCTGACCAGCAGGAGCAGAACAACCAGGGTACTGGTCAGCCGCTACCGATGCCGCCACCACTGACCCCGGAGCAGTTCTTCCAGCTCCAGATGCAGATGATGGCTACCCTGAACAACACCGTTCAGGCTCTGCAGCAGATCCATGCTCAGCCACCGCCTCCTCCGCCGCCTCAGCCCCGTGACAGGCGTGCGGACTTCCTGAGAGGTCACCCGCCGACCTTCTCTCACGCCACGGACCCACTCCAGGCGGACGACTGGCTTCGCTCGGTGGAGCGCCAGTTGGTTGTTGCGCAGTGCGACGACCGAGAGCGAGTCCTTTACGCCGCAGGGCAGCTGCGAGGCTCCGCTCTTGACTGGTGGGAGTCCTACCCAGCTCGAGATCGTGAGGCTCTCACGTGGGACCAGTTCCGTGAGCGTTTCAGGAACCATCACATTCCTGAGGGCATCATGAAGATGAAGCAGAAGGAGTTCCGTGCTCTTAAGCAGGTAAAATTTAACGGAATTCCCTACCATTCCTTTTGAGCTTGATCCATCCTTGATTTCTTTCGTAACCTGACCAATTGAGCGATTTCTATCCTTGTTATCTGTGTTCATTATTTCAGGGATCCATGACGGTGACGGAGTATCGTGACCGTTTCCTTCAGCTTGCCCGCTACGCCCCTGCTGACGTCGCTCGTGATAGCGACAAGCAGGAGTACTTCAAAGAGGGACTGGATGATCACATCCAGTATGCGCTGCTGAACCACCGCTTCGACAACTTCAACCAGCTGGTTGATGCGGCCCTCAACACCGAGCGCAAGCGCCGGGAGATTGAGGACAAGAAGAGGAAGATGGCTCCATCCTCTTCGGGCAGCAACACCCGTCCCCGCTACCAGTACCTTCCACAGCAGCAGCAGCAGAGGCCGCCCCAGCAGTACCAGCAGCGGCAGCAGTTTCCGCCTCGTCCACAGCAGCAGCAGCAGGCGGGACAGGGTCAGAGGCTTCCGGCGCCTCCGGCTCCACCAGCTCAGAGGCAGGGAGCGCCCACTCCTCCTCCTGGGCAGCAGGCTCCGGCACTTCCTCGAGTGTGCTTCCACTGCGGCGAGCCAGGGCACTACGCCAACGTCTGCCCTCGGAAGGCGCAGGCGGGACAGCAGGGGCGTGCAGCACCGCCCAAGGCCCCAGCTCAGGGTAGGGTGAACCACGTGACGGCCGAGTCAGCGGCTGAGGCTCCCAACGTGGTTATTGGTAAGTTCATGGTTAATGCCCATCCTGCTACAGTGCCTTTTGATACTGGTGCTACGCATTCTTTCATCACCCAGTCTTTTGTTGAGCATCATGGTATTCCTACTAGCACATTAAAGAGGTGCATGTTAGTATCTTCACCGGGAGGCCAGTTGAGGTCTCATGTCTTCTGTCCCAGAGTCAGTGTGGCCATAAGGGGGGTAGATTTCAGTGCGAATCTGATGGTGCTTGACTCCAAGGGCATTGATGTGATCCTTGGGATGGAGACTCTTGCTAAGTGGGGAGTCCGGATAGATTGTGCTCAGAGGACGGTTCTTCTGTCGGCACCGGATGGTCAGGAGGTTACTGTTGGAGCTACAGAGCCTTCTGGATTTCTTCATCAGATGGAGGCTAGCCCCACGGATGGTATTCGCGTGGTGTCTGAATTTCCGGATGTCTTCCCGGATGATCTGCCAGGTATGCCGCCTGATCGCGACATTGAGTTTTCTATTGATCTCTTGCCTGGCACAGCTCCTATTGCTAAGAGGCCCTATCGTATGGCTCCTGTTGAGCATGAGGAGGTTAAGAAGACTGTCGACGAGCTGCTGGCTAAGGGTTATATCCGTCGCAGTTTCTCTCCTTGGGCTTTCCCTGTGTTGCTTGTAGAGAAGAAGGATGGTGCGAAGAGGATGTGCGTCGATTATCGGGATCTGAATGCAGTCACTATCAAGAACAAGCATCCATTGCCCCGTATTGAGGATCTCTTTGATCAGCTTCAGGGTGCTTGTGTATTCTCGAAGATTGATCTGCGTTCGGGTTATCATCAGCTGAAGATTCGTCCTGAGGATATTCAGAAGACGGCATTCACCTGCAAGTATGGGTTATACGAGTATACGGTCATGTCCTTCGGCTTGACTAATGCTCCGGCTTTCTTCATGCATCTGATGAACAAGGTTTTCATGGATTATCTGGACACCTTCGTGGTGATATTTATTGATGATATCCTGATATATTCCAAGTCAGAAGCGGAGCATGAGAAGCATCTGAGGCTTGTGTTGCAGAGGCTCAGAGAGCACAAGCTGTATGCCAAGCTCAGCAAGTGCGAGTTCTGGATTGACGAGGTTCCATTCCTCGGTCATGTTATCTCCAAGGGAGGTATTGCTGTGGACCCCGGAAAGGTGAAGGATGTGCTTGACTGGGTTGTACCACAGACGGTGAAGGAAGTCCGCTCTTTTCTGGCTTAGCAGGTTATTATCGGAGGTTCATCGAGAATTTCTCCAAGATTGCGAAGCCTTTGACTTCCTTGCTGGAGAAGGATGTGGGTTTTTCTTGGACTGATGAGCGACAGAGTGCCTTCGAGGAGCTGAAGAAGAGGTTGACTACGGCGCCAGTCCTTACTCTGCCAGACCAGAGCAAGAGGTTCACAGTGTATTGTGATGCTTCGAGAGATGGTCTTGGTTGCGTTCTGATGCAGGAAGGCAGAGTTATAGCTTATGCTTCGCGGCAGTTACGCCGGCACGAGCTGAATTATCCCACTCATGATCTGGAGTTAGCCGCAGTTGTGCATGCTCTGAAGATATGGAGGCATTACTTGTTTGGGCAGAGGTGTGATATTTACACCGACCACAAGAGCCTCAAGTATATTTTCACTCAGAGTGAGCTGAATATGCGGCAGAGAAGATGGCTAGAGTTGGTCAAGGATTATGACCTGGAAATCCACTATCATCCGGGCAAGGCCAATGTTGTAGCCGATGCTCTGAGCAGGAAGAGCTATGTTAACATGGCCGTGGCTTTTCAGATGCCTCAGGAGTTATGCGAGGAGTTTGAGCAGTTGAGCCTGGGTTTCCTGCATCATACCTCGGGTACATCGTTCGAGGCGGAGCCCACTCTAGAGGCTGAGATCAGGCAGCATCAGAAGGAAGATCAGAAGCTGCAGGAGATTCGTGAGTTGCTCAAGATTGGCAAGGCCCCTCATTTCAGAGAGGATGATCAGGGTACCTTGTGGTACAAGGGTCGTATATGTGTGCCGGATGTGGCAAATCTCAGGAAGCTGATTCTGAGTGAGGCTCATGATACAGCGTATTCTATCCATCCAGGCAGCACGAAGATGTATTACGACCTGAAGGAACGATTCTGGTGGTCTGGAATGAAGCGTTCCGTTGCGGAGTACGTGGCTATCTGTGACACTTGTCAGCGTGTCAAGGCAGAGCATCAGAGGCCAGCCGGGTTATTGCAGCCGTTGAAGATTCCAGAGTGGAAATGGGAGGAAATCACTATGGACTTCATTGTTGGCTTGCCTCGTACTCAGAAAGGGTACAACTCCATATGGGTAGTAGTGGATCGGTTGACGAAGGTTGCTCACTTCATCCCGGTGAACACTACTTACTCCGGTGCTAGACTCGCAGAGTTGTACATCTCCAGGATTGTCTGTCTGCACGGTGTTCCTAAAAAGATTATATCTGATCGAGGATCTCAGTTCACTTCACGGTTCTGGGAGCAGTTGCACGATTCGTTGGATACGAAGCTGCGCTTCAGTACTGCTTATCATCCTCAGACAGATGGACAGACAGAGAGAACCAACCAAGTGTTGGAAGATATGCTTCGAGCTTGTGCTATTCAGTATGGTACCAGCTGGGATAAATGCCTGCCATATGCTGAGTTTTCTTATAATAACAGCTATCAGGCCAGTCTGAAGAAGTCCCCGTTTGAGGCTCTGTATGGTCGGAAATGCAGGACTCCGCTGTATTGGGATCAGATTGGTGAGAGGCAGGTATTTGGTCCGGATATTGTTGAGGAGGCCGAACAGTTGGTACAGCAGGTGCGAGAGAATCTGAGGGTCGCTCAGACTCGTCAGAAGAGTTATGCGGATGTGCGTCGCCGAGATTTGACCTTTGCAGTGGGTGATCATGTATATCTGAAGGTCTCGCCGATGAGAGGAATCCGCAGGTTTAATGTACGAGGGAAGCTAGCTCCTCGGTACATTGGTCCGTTCAAGGTGTTGGAACGGAAAGGTGAGGTGGCATATCGTCTGGAGTTGCCACTCAATCTCTCAGGAGTGCACGATGTGTTTCACGTGTCTCAGCTGAAGAAGTGCTTGAGGGTGCCAGAAGAGCAAGCACCGATCGAAGGGTTGGATGTGCAGGAGGATCTGACCTATGTTGAGCATCCGGTGAAGATTCTGGAGACATCTGAGAGGGTTACTAGAAATAAGAAGATCAAGATGTGCCGTGTTCAGTGGAGTCATCATACGGAGGATGAGGCTACTTGGGAGCGAGAAGACGAGCTAAGGAAGACATACCCCGATCTCTTTGCTAGCTAGCCTATCCGAATCTCGGGACGAGATTCCTGTAAGGGGGGTAGGTTTGTAACACCCTCAGGTAATTTCCTCAAATTTTTAATTAATTTATTTGGGCTCGAATAAATTTTCCAGGGTTTTCTCTAGTTTATCTCGTATTTAAAGTAATTTTATAACGCAAGAAAATAAAATTTATCATAGGATTAAAGTGTTTGTGCATTCATGCCGCAGCATTGTTTTATTTGTGTTGAGTGTGTAGATTTGAATTCAAATGGTATTTTGGTTTTGTTTGAATGGGTAGAGTATAGAAAAGGAAAAAGGAATAAAAGAAAGCAGCCCGCAGCCCAACCCCAAACCCTTGGCCCAGCCCAATTCCCCTTTTCCCTCTCCCTCTCCCCTCCTCGGGCCTTTCCCCTCCTCCCCGCGTGGGCCAAGCAGGCCCATCTCCTTTTCCCCCTCAGCCCGAGCCGCGCGCTGGCTCTCCTTTCCCTTCCTTTCTCTCTCTGACCGCGGGCCCCGCACGTCAGCGCCGGTTCTCCCCTTTCTTCCTCCCCTTCCTCTGTTTCCCCGGCGCCCAACGGACTCCGAGATCTCCGGTGAGCTGCGCTCCTCGGGCCCGCGTGTCAACGGCGCCGCCGCCACCCTACAAGAGCCGCCCAAACCCTCCTGAACCCTACTCCTCAGCCGCCCAAACCCTAGCGCCGCCGCCACGGTTCCCTCCGCCGCGCTGAGTTGCTGCTCCGCCGTCGACCGGCCGCCTCGTTGCAGCCACACCCCTGCAATTCTCCGCCTTAGCTTCGCCTGGTCACCAAGGTCGTCGCCAACCTCCTGTTCCCTACCCCGGCCCCGTATCCGCGTCGGAATTTCACCGGGAGCCGACGCCGGTGAGAAGCTCCGCCGCTCGAATTTCTCGCCGCCGGTGGCCCTTGGCTCGTCCTAACCCTCTAGATACCTCCACAGGGACTCCTTAGATCGGTCCCCGCAACCCAGAAGTCCGGGACACCCCTACAGCGGTCTCCCCACGATCACCGACCGTCTCCGCCGCCCGCGCCGCCGCAATCCCACCTCTGCGCCGCCAATCCCTCCCCGCAGGCCGTGGTCGCAGCTTCCAGGCGTGGTAAGGCTCCTGCCGAGCCCCTTTTCCCTTCCCCTCTCCCTCCGCGCAAGCGCGTTCCCTTGCCGCCGTTACCCCGAGCCGCCCCCGTCGTGGAGACCCCCTACCCGAGCCCTAATCAGCCGTCCCAAGCCCTTAGACGAGTTCCCCGCTGTCCAGCCTCTCTCCCCGGCACGATCCCGACCACCCAGAACCCCCGGAGTGCCGAGTTTGGCCAGCTCCGGCGATCCACCGCCGCGGGAGCGAGCCCCGGTGACCTTTTCCGCCGCCGGCTCCTGTGTCTTCTGCCCCGTTTCATCCTGACCGCCCGATCCCTGATCCACGGACCAGAATAGGAACCGCATACCCCTTCGCCGTGAGCCCTTCGATCTGCATCCTGTGCCCGAGATTAGATCGCGATGGGAGTAGTTCAGGACCACCGGATCTGGATCCAACGGACGGAATCCACGCGTACCCCTTCGATTAGTGAATCTAATCTCAGCCGCGCGATCAAGATCCGAGGGCCCAGAACAGATCTTACCGCTTCAGTCACGTCTTTTTGCTAAAGAGCCCTCGCCTTTTTGGGGAATTAACCCGCGGTCCGCGTGTAGTTCAAAAGAAATTACGTATAAGTCCTGTTTCATGCGTTTAGACCCCTAGCCTTTCTGGAAATCTAACCCGCAGTCCAGCCTGAGGTTTCTAACCAGCTAGCCCCTGTGTCTAGGGTTTATTTACGGTTTAGTCCTCGGTTTTTGTCCAGAAGCCCCTGGTTTCTCTGTTTTTCTTACAATTAGGTCCCTGGATCCTGTTTTAAGCGCAGTTTTCGCGTTTTAGCTCCGTTTTAGGTGTTCTTTATATGCACGCGATCGTTGTAACGCGTAGATTAGTTCTAGGCTAGTTTTGTACGCTGTTTTTATGTGATGTTGTACTGTTTTCTTATATTTTGCTATTGTTTGTGCATGTGTGTATGTGTGGACTATGCTTGATGATCGTGAGTAGACGCGGAGCCTTTGGACCAGTACCAGGAGCAGCCGTCTTCCGAGCAGTTCGAGCAGCAGCCGGGAGAGTACGAGGAAGGCAAGTATAACATGAACCTCCTATCACTTTTAAATACAATTTCATACTGCATTTTAATTCTGTATACCTATAAGGATTTCCTAGCCACCTTTATATCCTTATATATCCTTTGGGTTGCATTTTGGTTAGTTGTGCTAGGTTGCTGCGCTATAACAAATCTTGGTCCTTTTTAATTAATTTGATTAATGGTCTTATGCAACTTAATTCTGGAGCCGACCCTCTGTGCTGTGTGCTTGAGTGGTTTGTGCGTCCTTAAAAGATGTTTTGTTAGAAACATGGTTTAGGGGGCCAGCACGGTGCTTAGTGCTTGGTTGGCCACTCTCCATAAGGACCGGTTCATAGAGCGACAACCTGGGACAACCGCGCAACCACAAGACTGGTATGGGACGGTCTTGACTTACTAATTAGGTCGTGTTGGTTCGGGAGTAACTTACCTGCGTGGGCAAGAGGGGTGGTAAGCTTCAATGGTCCCTGCTCCTCCGGCTTGGTCTGTGCTGTGTGTCTTGTACCCCCGGAGGTGGGCCCCATCGTCGCTGATCCAGAATCCTTAGCGGTTACACCTTACCAACGTGATTCTTTGTAACGGTCTCGTAGTGTGCTTGCTAGCCATCTCACCTAAGGAAGTGTGATGAACAACTAGCGTAGCTCACGACTTGTGGGTAAAGTTGTGCAACCTCTCGAGAGTGTAAAACTGATATATCAGCTGTGCTCACAGTCATGAGCGGCCCAGATCCTCCGTCTGATTAGTGGGGTTATCAACCTTTGACGAGGGAGATTTCCCCGGGTGGTTTTGGTTTGGATGGTTCTCAGTAGTTCTTAATTAATATTGATTAATTCTTATGCAATTTGGGTTATGGTAATTCATCCACTTGTAGTATTTAGCTTTAATAAAATATGCCAAGACTAAAAGCTAATGCAGTTGAGTCAGCTAACCTTAGAGCCTCATGCTCGTGTTATACTTGTTGAGTACGAGTTTGTACTCACACTTGCCTCTCCACTCTTCTGTTCTATTTTGGATATCTTCGACTGCTGCTCAGTGCCCGGCAACGTGGAGGACTACGTCAGCGGCTTCGACGACTTCTAGGCGTTTGTCTCCCAGTCGACGTCCCTGTGGCGCCCAGCTCTTCATGTATCTCTTTTACGCTTCCGCACTCTTGAACCGATTCTTGATTCGGTTGTAATAAACAATTCATTTATTGATTTATCTACGATTTATATTCATGTTATTCGTGACATGTGTTGTGATATCTTGATAATCTGTTGTATATATGCGTGACTTGATCCTGGCGCATATATGATTGCTCGATTTATGTTCTTATAAATCGGGTGTGACAAGTTCAAAAGTAATTACGAATCAGCCCTGGTTTTACATTCTAACCCTGAGCTTTCATGATTTGGGGTCCGCCGTCCCTGGACGTGTAGTTTTGCAGTCTAACCCTGAAGTCTATAGGTTAATTACATTTTAGTACCTGGTTTTTACGCAAAAACCCTGGAACTTTCAGTTTTCTCGCAGATAAAGCCCCTAGACCTTGTTTTAGTCCTAGTAAATAAAATAAAAGAATATACATCTCTTAACTTATAACTTTGCATATCATGTAGACTCGACTACTCTCGCCGACGGAGATTACAAGCTGATCCCGGATCAGGAAGTGGAAGTTTCTGAAGACCTCGGGAACACCATCGGAGATCTAACTGAAGTTCCGAACTAAAGTTCAGAAAACCTTAACACTACTGCCCCAACCCCACGCAAGAAGGCAAGCCCCGAACATAACCCCTACTTTATTTACACTGCAACCTATATTATTTATATCTATCTATGCATTACATTCATAGGAATTGTGTGAGAAACCCTAGTTACATTCTCCTAGGAACCAATGTATTGAATATTAGCACTTGAGTTCGAATAGCCGCTCTGCTAATAGGACCGGTAGAAGTCGGGTGATTTCTTGTCACTCGCGCGATATAGGAGTTGTAATGTTCACATTCCTGTAATCACTATAAGGATGACGGACGGGATGTATGTGAGGTATCATGGTTGAGATGATACCCCGTCTGTGTTGTTGAATCTGATAAGGTCGCAATGTGTGGTAGCGGTGGTTAAGTATTTGAAAGTACTAGCCACATGCCGTGAAATATGGTAAGCGGTAAGCCTAATAACCAATCGGCCCGAGGAGTGGACATACCTCCCACCACTCATATTTTGGTTTTTTCTGTTACTCGATTCGACGTGTGGGAATACGTGTTGCCGGGCAACCAGGAGTACGGCCGTGTAGTCGCTCTACAGGCGTACGTCCTGCACATTGGATGTGCGTATGGTCCTGCAGTCGCTTGTGGTGGATCTGATCCACGAGTCGGAATGAAAGGCAAACAGTTGCTTCGGAACAATCTCTGGATGTTCCAAGCGTGTGAGTTAGGTTTACCTTGCAAGGCTGAAATTTGATTCAGGAATTGTCCGTTTGTCACGGAGATTGAGACTACTTGATCCCTTTACCACATAGAGTAACAAGAGCAACTTTGTGATTATCAAAGATGATGTTTGGCAAAAGATTCTACCATGCTTGAATAGCTATAGGTGCTTATCTAGAATGAATAATCACATAGAACTTGAAAGCTAAAAGTTGTCATTAAGGACCTACTCTTTGTTGCTTTTCAGCTGAAAACCTTATCCAAAACCCGAAAAGCCGTCATAGGTCTAGTTATATGGCTAAGTATACCATGAACGGGTAAGCCTTGCTGAGTATTAGAATACTCAGTCTTGCCTTGTGACTTTTATATTCAGGTAATCCCCTAGACGACCCTGCTCTGCCTATGCCATGGCCTTACCCGCTGCCTGATGGTTGGTCCGCGGAGTGGGACCTGTCCCCGGCCAACGCAGACCCCTCCAAGTGATATCATGCCAGGGCTAGCATGATATCTGAACTGACGACGTGTACAGTGCCCGTGCTTTGAACTTCGCTGCAAGACTTGAAACTTTAAACAGTTTTGTAATAATTTCCATCAGTTGGTAACTGTTGTTACTTTTAAAATACCCATGTATTGTATCTGCCCGTGATGTAAAAATGTGATGGCATTTGTATCTCTGGACTCGCCTTCGTGCGAGGTACCTTGTTTGATCCTGCTTTCGGTGGTTAATCGGGATGTTACCCGATAGGCCAAGGAATTATACCGTTTGAAGCATGTTGGAGCCCTCAAGAGTGGACTCGCGTACTTGAGCCGGTGTAATTCAGGTTGGTTCTACCACAATAGATATATAACAATATAAGTGCATAATTTAAAATACTGGGTTATGAAACGGGGCTTGCATTCACTGGTGAGGCTAGGGTTAGTGATGTCAGTATCTTCCGAACCTTCGTTCGGGGCTTCGGAAAGATCCTCGGTGATGTTCACTTGAGCTTCAGAAATACCCTCATCGGTTTCCGGGATTAGCTCGTAGGTACCGTCAGTGAGTGTCGTCAAATCTACATGATATGCAATGATTTGAAGCAAATGGTTATCATTTTAATATTTTGTTTTCATAATAAAGTTGCAATCCAACAAGAATACATTCAATACATCACTTCAAGGCTTAACTAATTTGTCCAAACAACAAAAAAATTTGAAAAAAATAAACTTAAGCAGAGTTTCTGGTGTAGAAACTTTGTTCAAAACGGCTATTTGGTGAAGGTTACTACAGAACTGATCGGATCTACTTCACAGCATGTTTTTCAGATATCTTGTCTAGCCGATTGGGGTGTGCATCGGCTTGCCTTAGCCGATCTGTGCATCAATGTATCTAGTCGATCTGTGCATCGGTGTAACTAGTCGATCTGTGCATTGGCATAGTCCGATCTGTGCATCGGCGTAACTAGCCGATCGATGTGTATCTTATAGACGTGTAGCCGATTGATTCTTGGTATTTTACAGAAAAAACCCTAGAAAGATATAGAGGCTTGTAACTGGGTCCCTAATCGACTTGAATAGAAGAGGCCGAGCGGCGGCGAGCAAAATCCGGCGAGGAGGCTCACCGACGGCGAGGGGAAGGTGGGGAAAAAGGTTCACGAGCTCATAGCGGACTTGGGGGTGGCTGGAATCATAGAAGGGAAGCTCGGAGGCGGCGGTTCGACTAAGGACAGAGCCGGCGCGATGAGGTTTCGAGGACGGCGGCGGTGTTCCGGCGACCGGAGTGCAGGAAGGTGAAGGGGAAATTGGTTAGGGAGCTTCGGCGTAGAGATGTGGTGCTGATGGTGCTCTTGGCGAGGGAGGAGAAGGGGTGGAACTTCGGTTTGACTAGAAACAGGATGGCGGCAGGGAGTGAGATCGCCGGCGCGGCGGGAGGAGGAAGAAGAGCGGTGCTGGTGGAGCACGAAATTGGAGAGGAGGAGCGGCGGAGGCGGCTGACGGTGGTGGACAGAGGAGCTCCGGCGAGGTAGCCGAGCGGAGAAGGAAAAAGAACAGGAATGCGGGTGCGCGTAAGGGAATAGAAGAAGGTAGAAGTTCATTGAGTGCATTCCAAAGCTAAAAAGAGGCACATGGGCGGGAGGCAAGCAGCTGCTGGTGGTTGACGGTGCGCGTGGCGGCTCGAGCTGGCAGCGGCACGACGCGTTCGCGCGAGGAGGAGCCAGCGGGGTCGGGCGAGTGGCGGGCGGGCGAGCTGGGGGCCAGATGGCGCAGGAAGAGCGGCGAGGGGGCAGCTGGCAGCCGGGGGAAACACCTGCGATGGGCTGCGGGCGGCGCTGTAGAGAAACAGAGAGGGGGAAGCAAGAGGAAGAAGATGAGGATCTATTCATAAATTTTGCTAAAGTTCAAGGAGTTCACTGTAAAGTAAAATTTTTTCCGAACTATAGCTCTAATGAAAATATGTCCAAAATCAAAAGTGTAGAGCTTAAAAAGATCTACCACTTTGCTTTAGGGTTCAACTTCAAAAGATGAAATTATTTTTAAAAGCCAACAAATCATTCAATTTCAAATAAATCCAAAATAAATTTTACCTTTTCAATGAAGCCTTGGAGTGTTTACACTTCTTACAGTGGTTAAAGAGTAAAAACTTACGTTTGCAAATCAACCCTTCATACATTTTTGAAATTACCTCCCATTTACACACAATTTACAAAAAGAACCCTAATGTTTTCAATATTACAGAAAGACCCTTTAACGTGTATTTAAGTTTTTAAAGGCATTCATCAAAACAAACACAAACTTCACACTAACAAGCACAACCTTTATACTAGAAATTAATGTGCCTAGCTCCTAAGTACCTGAAATGTCACAGGTGCAAATCGGGCTGAACTAGGGTCATTAATGCATAAGTTCGTGCAACAATGTCGCGTTGGACTTTTTCGCATCGAACGCACCAGATACACCCCATTGGACCCCAATCTCATATTTTGGGGTGTTTCTGGCCATTTCGTTAATACACAAACTTCGGTGTAAAATGAGTTGAACTGTTGTCATTAATGCACAAGTTCGTGCAACGATGTCGCATCAAAATTTTTTGCAACAAAACGCACCCAATCCACGCCATTGGACCCCAAACTCATGTTTTGGGGCGTTTGGGATGGTTCTGTTACTGACGAACTTTGGTGCACAATGGGCCAAACTTGTGCAATTAATGCACAAGTTCGCGCAACCAAGTCGCGTTAGAATTTTTCACAACAAACACACGTGATCCACCCCATTGGACCCCAAACTCCTGTTTTGGAGCATTTCGGACCGTTTCATTACAGCACGAACTTCGGTGCAAAACAGGGCGAACTGGTGCGTCGGAATTTTTCACAACGAACGCATCCAATCCATGCCATTGGACCCCAAACTCATGTTTTGGGGCGTTTCGCACCATTTTGATACTGGACGAACTTTGTTGCAAAAAAGGGCAAAACCCGTGCTATTAATGCACACGTTCAAGCAATGAAGTCGCGTCGGATTTTCTTGCAACGAATGCACTAGATCCACCACATTGGACCCTAGACTCATGTTTTGGGGCGTTTCGAAACATTCTGTTACTGCACGAACTTCGGTGCAAATCGGGCTGAACTGGGGTCACCAATGCACAAGTTTGTCCAACGATGTCGTCAGAAGTTTTCGCAACAAACGCACCAGATACAGCCCATTGGACCCCAGGCTCATATTTTGGGGCGTTTCGGACCGTTCCATTACTCCACGAACCTCAATGCAAATCGGGCCGAACTGGGGTCATTAATGCACAAGTTCGTGCAACGTAGTCGCGTAGGAATTTTTTGCAACAAACGCACCGATCCACCCCATTGGACCCCAAACTCATGTTTTGGGTTGATTCGGACTGTTCCATTATTGCATGAACTTCGGTGCAAACCGGGCCGAACTGGGGTCATTAATGCACAAATTCGTCCAACGGTATCGCATCAGAATTTTTTGCAACAAACGCACCAGATACAGCACATTTGACCCCAAACTCATGTTTTGGGCTGTTTCAGACCATTTCATTACTTCACGAACTTCAGTGCAAAATGGGCCGAACTTGTGCCATTAATGCACAAGTTCGTGCAATGTTGTTGTCGCATTGGAATTTTTTGCAACAAAACACACCTGATCCACACCATTGGACCTCAAACTCATGTTTTGGGGCATTTCGGACCACTTCATTACTACACGAACTTCGGTGGAAAACAGGCTAAACTGGTGTTATTAATGCACAAAATCGTGCAACAAAGTCGCATCAGAATTTTTTGCAGCGAACGCACCGACCCACCCCATTGGACCCCAAAAAGTTATGATTTGGGGTGTTTCAAACCATTCCATTACTGCACGAACTTCCGGGCAAAATGGGGCGAACTGCTGCATCCGAATTTTTCGCAACGAACGCATCCGATCCATGCCATTGGACCTCGAACTCATGTTTTGGTGCGTTTTGTACCGTTTCGTTACAGCACGAACTTTGTTTCAAAAAAGGGCAAAACCGGTGCTATTAATGCACAAGTTCGAGCAACATTGTTGTGTTGGAATTTTTCGTAACGAGCGCACCAGATACGGAATTTTTGGGACGTGTCGGACTGTTTCGTTACCGCACGAACTTTGGTGCAAATCGGGCTGAATTGGGGTAATTAATGCACAAGTTCGTACAACGAAGTCGCGTCGGAATTTTTTGCAACGATTGCACCCGATCCACCCCATTAGACCCAAGACTCATATTTTGGGGCACTTTAGACCGTTCCGCTACTGCACGAACTTCATTCCAAATCGGGCTGAACTTGGGTAATTAATGAACAAGTTCGTGCAACGATGTCGCGTCGGAATTTTTCGGAAGGAACGGATCTGATCCACGCCATTAGACTCCAAACTCTTATTTTGGGCCATTTCGGTCCGTTTTATTACTACACAAACTTCGGCGGAAAAACTAGCCAAAGTGGCGTTATTAATGCTCAAAATCAAGCAATAAAGTCGCGTCGGAATTTTTCGCAATGAACGCACCCAATCCACCCCATTGGACTCAAAACTCATGTTTTAGGGTGTTTCAGACCGTTTTCCGTTACTGTACGAACTTCAGCGCAAAATGGGGCCAAACTGGTGCCATTAATGCACAAGTTCGCGCAATGAAGTCGTGTCTGGATTTTTCGCAACAAACGCGTCCGATCACGCCATTGGACCCCAAACTCATGTTTTGCGGCATTTCGCATTGTTTCATTATTGCACGATCTTCGTTGGAAACCGGGCGAAACCTGTGTTGTTAACACCCAAGTTCGTGCAATGAAGTCGCATCGCATTTTTTTGCTACAAATGCACCGATCCACGCTATTGGACCCCGAACTTATGTTTTGGGATGATTCGGAACATTCCATTACTGAACAAATTTCGGTGCAAATCGGGATGAATTGGGGTCATTAATGCACAGGTACATGCAACGGTATCACATCGGAATTTTTCACAATGAACGCACGAGATACAGCCCATTGGACCCCAAAACTCATGTTTTGGGATGTTTTGGACTGTTTCGTTACTATACGAACTTGGGTGCAAAACGGGCCGAACTGGTGCCATTAATGCACAGGTTCGTGCAACGTTGTCGCGTCGGAATTTTTTGCAACAAAACACACCCGATCCACAACATTGGACCCTAAACCCATGTTTTGGGGCGTTTTGGATCGTTCAGTTACAGGATGAACTTCGGTGCAAAATGGGCCGAACTGGTGCAATTAATGCACAAGTTCGTGCAACGATGTTGCGTCGGATGTTTTCGCAACAAACGCACCAGATACACCCCATTGGATACCAAACTCAAGTTTTGGGGCATTTCGGACCATTTCATTGCTGCATAAACTTCGGTGCAAAACTAGCCAAACTGGTGTAATTAATGGAAAAAATCGAGCAACAAAATCGCGTCAAAATTTCTCGCAACAAATGCACCCGATCCACCCCATTAGACCCCATAATTATATTTTGGGGCATTTCAGACCGTTCCGTTACTACACGAGCTTTGGTGCAAAACGAGGCTGAACTGGTGCTATTAACGCGGAAGTTCGTGCAACGTAGTCGCGTTTGAATTTTTCACAATGAACGCACGCGATCCACCCTAATTGAAACCCAAACTCATATTTTTGGGCGTTTCGGACCGTTTCGTTACAGCACCAACTTTGGTGCAAAACGGGCCGAAATGGTGCCATTAATGCAACGTTGTGGCATCAGAATTTTTTGCAACAAAACACACCCAATCCACGCCATTGGACCCCAAACTCATGTTTTGGGGTATCTCGGATCGTTCCGTTAAAGGACGAGCTTCGGTGCAAAATGGGCTGAACTGGTGCGATTAATGCACAAGCTCGTGCAATGATGTCGCGTTGGATTTTTTGTAATGAACGCATCTAGTCCACGCCACTGGATCCAAACTCATGTTTTGGGGCATTTCGGACAGTTTCATTACTACATGAACTTTGGAGGAAAACATGCCAAACTGGTGTCATTAATGCACAAAATCATTCAACGAAGACGCATCAAAATTTTTTGCAGCGAATGCACCGATCCACCCCATTGGACCCCAAACTCATGTTTTGGGGCATTTCAAACCGTTCCGTTACTGCAGAACTTCGGTGCAAAATGGGGCGAACTGGTGCATCGGAATTTTTCGCAATGAACGCATCCGATCCACGCATTGGACCCCAAACTCATGTTTTGGTGCATTTCGCACTCGTTTCCTTATTACACAAACTTCGTTGCAAAAAAAGGGAAAAGCAGTGCTATTAATGCACAAGTTCGAGCAACATTGTCATGTCGGAATTTTTTGCAACGAACGCACCGGATACACCCCATTGGAGATGAAACTCCTGTTTTGGGGCGTTTCAGACCGTTTGGTTACTGCACGAACTTCCATGCAAAACTGGCCAAACTGCTGTAATTAATGCACAAAATCGTGCAACAAAGTCGCGTTGAAGTTTCTCGCAACAAATGTACCCGATCCATCCCATTGGACCCCATACACATATTTTGGGGCATTTCAGACCGTTCCCTTACTGCACGAACTTCGATGCAAAACGTGGCCAAACTGATGCCAATAATGCACAAGTTCGTGCAACGAAGTCGCATGCTAAGTTTTTGCAACAAACGCACCAGATACACCCCATTGGATCCCAATCTCATGTTTTGGTGCGCATCGGACCATTCTATTACGGGATGAACTTCGATGCAAAATGGGGCGAACTGGTGCAATTAGTGCTCAAGTTCGTGCAACGATGCCACGTTGGAATATTTTGCAACAAAATGCACCCGATCAACACCATTGGACCCTAAACTCATGTTTTGGGGCGTTCCGCACCATTCTGTTACTCCACGAAGTTCGGTGCAAATCGGGCCGAACTCGGGTCGTTAATGCACAAGTTCATCCAACAATGTCGCGTTGGATTTTTTTGGGAACGAACGCACCAGATCTAGCCCATTGCACCCTAGACTCATGTTTTGCGGCATTTCGGACCGTTCCATTACTGCACGAACTTTAGTGCATATGAGGCCGAACTGGTTCATCAATGCACAAGTTCCTCCAACGATATCGCATCGGAATTTTTTGCAACGAACGCACCAGATACAGCCCATTGGACGCCCAACTCATATTTTTTGGGCGTTTCGGATTGTTGCATTACTGCATGAACTTCGGTGCAAATCAGGCTGAACTAGGGTCATCAATGCTCAAGTTCGTGCAACAATGTCGAGTCAGATTTTTTTTGCAACGAACGCACCTTATACACCCCGTTGGACCTCAATCTCATGTTTTGGTGCGTTTCGGACCGTTTCGTTACAGGACTAACTTCGATGCAAAATGGGCCGAACTGGTGCAATTACTGCACAAGTTCGTGCAACGATGTCGCGTTGGATTTTTCGAAATGAACGCACTAGATACACCAAATTGGAGATCAAACTCATGTTTTGGGGCATTTCAGACCGTTTCGTTACTGCACCAACTTCCATGCAAAACTGAGCAAACTGGTGTAATTAATGCACAAAATCGTGCAACAAAGTCGCGTCAAAATTTCTCGCAACAAACATACCCGATCCACCCCATTGGACCCCATACTCATATTTTGGGGCATTTCAGACCGTTCTGTAACTGCACGAACTTCGATGCAAAATGGGGCCAAACTGGGGCCATTAATGCACAAGTTCGTGCAACGAAGTTGTGTGCTAATTTTTTGCAATGAACGCACCAGATCCACCCCATTGGACCCCAGACTCATGTTACTGCACTAACATCGGTGCAAATCGGACCGAACTGGGGTCATCAATGCATAAGTTCGTCCAACGATGTCATCAGAATTTTTCGCAATGGACGCACCACATACAGCCCATTGGACCCCAGACTCATGCTTTCGGGCGTTTTGGACCGTTCCGTTACTGCATGAACTTCGGTGCAAATTGGACCGAACTGGGGTCATCAATGCACAAGTTCGTCCAACGATGTCATCAGAATTTTTCACAATGAACGCACCACATACAGCCCATTGGACCCCAGACTCATGTTTTCGGGCGTTTCGGACCGTTCCGTTACTGCATGAACTTCGGTGCAAATCGGATCGAACTGGGGTCATCAATGCACAAGTTCGTCCAACGATGTCATCCGAATTTTTCACAATGAACGCACCACATACAGCCCATTGGACCCCAGACTCATGTTTTTGGGCGTTTCGGACCGTTCCATTACTGCATGAACTTCGGTGCAAATCGGGCCGAACTGGGGTCTTTAATGCACAAGTTGATGCAACGAAGTCGCGTCGGAATTTTTTGCAACAAACGCACCAGATTTGGGACGCACCCCATTGGATCCTAAGCTCATGTTTTTGGGACGATTTGGACCGTTTCATTACTGAACGAATTTCGGTGCAAATCAGGACAAACTTGGGTCATTAATGCACAAGTTCATCCAATGGTATTGTATCGGAATTTTTCGCAACGAACGCACCAAATTCAGCCCATTGGACCCCGAACTCATGTTTTGGGGCATTTGGGAACATTTCGATACTGCATGAACTTCGGTGCAAAACGGGCAGAACTATTGCCATTAATGCATAGGTTCATGCAACGTTGTTGCGTCGGCATTTTTTGCAACAAAACACACCCGATCCACGCCATTGGACCCCAAACTCATGTTTTGGGGTGTTTCACAATGTTTCGTTACTGCATGAACTTCGCTGCAGAAAAGGGCGAAACCGGTGCTATTAATGCACAAGTTCGAGTAACATTGTCACGTCAAAATTTTTCACAACGAATGCACCCTAGACTCATGTTTTGCAGCGTTCTAAACTGTTCCGTTACTGCATGAACTTTGGTGCAAATCGGGCTGAACTAGGGTTATTAATGCACAAGTTTGTGCAACGAAGTCGAGTTGGAATGTTATGCAACGAACGCACCCGATCCACCCCATTGGACCCCAGACTTATATTTTGGGGCCTTTCAAACATTCCGTTACTGCACGAACTTCAGCGCAAATTGGGCTAAACTAGGGTAATTAATGCACAAGTTCGTGCAACGAAGTCGAGTTCAAATTTTTCGCAATGAACGCATGCGATCCACTCCACTGGACCACAAACTCATATTTTGGGGCGTTTCAGACCGTTTCGTTACTGCACGAACTTCGGTGCAAAACGGGGCAAACTGGTGCGTCGGAATTTTTCACAACGAACGCATCAGATACACCCCATTGGACCCCAATCTCATATTTTGGTGCATTTCGGACCGTTCCGTAACAGGACGAACTTTGGTGCAAAATGGGCCGAACAGGTGCAATTAATGCACAACTTCATGCAACGATGTTGCTTCAAAATTTTGTGCAACAAAATGCACCTGATCCACGCCATTGGACCCCAAACTCATGTTTTGGGGTGTTTCAGATCGTTCCGTTACAGGATGAAATTCGGTGCAAAATGGGCTGAACTAGTGCAATTAATGCACAAGTTCGTGCAACAATGTCGCATCGAATTTTTCGCAACAAACTCACCTGATACACCCCATTGGAGACCAAACTCAAGTTTAGGGTCATTTCGGACCGTTCCATTAGTGCACAAACTTCGATGCAAAACTGGCCAAGCTGGTGTAATTAATGCACAAAATCGTGCAACAAAGTCGCATCAAAATTTCTTGCAACGAACGCACCCAATCCACCCCATTGGACCCCATACTCATATCTTGGGGCGTTTCAGACCGTTCCGTGACAGCACAAACTTTGGTGCAAAACAGGGCCGATCTGGTGCAATTAATGCACAAGTTTCGTGCAACGAAGTCACATCCGAATTTTTCGCGACAAAGGCACCTGATCCACACCATTGGACCCCAAAACTCATGTATTGGAGCGTTTCGGACTCTTTCGTTACTTACAAACTTCGATGCAAATCGGGCCGAACTAGATTATTAATGCACAAGTTCGTGCAACAATATCGCGTCGAAATTTTTCGCACCGAACGCATCCGATCCACGCGATTAGACTTCAAACTCTTGTTTTGGGGCATTTCGGACCATTTCATTACTACACGAACTTCGGTGCAAAATGGAGCGAACTAGGGCGTCGGCAATTTTCGCAACAAACGCATCCGTCCACGCCATTGGACCCCGAACTCACGTTTTGGGACGTTTCGCACCGTTTCATTACTACAAGATCTTCGTTTCCAAAAAGGGCAAAACCGGTGCTATTAATGCATAAGTTCGAGCAACATTGTCGTGTCGGAAGTTTTTGCAACGAATGCACCAGATACACCCCATTGGACCCCAGACTCATATTTTGGGGCGCTTCGGACCGTTCCGTTACTGCACAAACTTTCTTGCATATCGAGCTGAACTGGGGTCATTAATGTACAAGTTCGTGCAACGAAGTTGTGTCGGAATTTTTTGCAATGAACCCTCCAGATGCACCCCATTGGACCATTTGGTTACTGCACGAACTTCGATGCAAATTAGGCTGAACTATGGTCATTAATGCACAAGTTTGTGCAACGATGTCGCGTCGGAACTTTTTGCAACGAGTGCATCCGATCCACGCCATTGGACCCCAAACTCATGTTTTCGGGCGTTTCGGACCGTTTCATTACTACACGAACTTCGGCAAAAAACAGGCCGAACTCGTGTTATTAATGCTCAAAATCAAGCAATGAATTCGCATAGGAATTTTTCGCAACGAACGCACCCGATCTACCCATTGGACCCAAAACTCAGGTTTTAGGGCGTTTTAGACCGTTCTGTTACTGTACGAGCTTCGGTGCAAAATCGAACCAAACTAGTGCCATTAATGGACAAGTTCGTGCAACGAAGTGGTGTCCGAATTTTTCGCAACAAATGCTTGCGATGCACGCCATTGGACCCCAAACTCATGTTTTGGGGCATTTCGCACTGTTTCGTTACTGCACAATCTTCGTTGCAAAATAGGCCAAACCTGTCTTATTAATGCACAAGTTCATGCAATCAAGTCGCGTCGGAATTTTTTGCAACGAACGCACCCGATCCACCCCATTGGACCCCAGACTCATGTTTTGGGGCGTTTCAGACCATTCCATTACTTCATGAACTTTGGTGCAAATCGGGCTGAATTGGGGTGATTAATGCACAAGTTCGTCGAACGATGTTGCTTCAAAAATTTATGAAACAAATGCACCACATACAGCTTGTTGGACCCCAAACTTCTGTTTTGAGGCATTACGGACCGTTCCATTACTGCACGAAGTTCTGTGCAAAGTGAGCTGAACTGGGTTATTAATGCACGAAGTCCTAATTTTTCGCAATGAACGCACAAGATACACCCCATTGGACCCCAAACTCATGTTTTGGGGCGTTTCGGACCGTTTCATTAGTGCACAAACTTTAGTGCAAAACAGGCCGAACTGGTGCCATTAATGCACAAGTTCATGCAACGTTGTCGCGATCGAATATTGTGCAACAAAATGCACCCGAGCCATGCCATGGGACCCCAAACTCATGTTTTGGGGCGTTCCAGACCATTCCGTTACTAAACGAACTTCGGTGCAAATCGGGCCAAACTGGGGTCGTTAATGCACAAGTTCGTCCAACGATATCGCGTTGAATTTTTGTTGGAACGCACGCACCGGATCCAGCCCATTGGACTCGAGGCTCAAGTTTGGCGGTGTTTGGGACTGTTCCATTACTACACAAACTTCGATGCAAATCGGGCTGAACTGGGGTCATTAATGCACAAGTTCATCAAACGATATCGCATAGGAATTTTTCGCAACGAACGCACCAGATACACCCCATTGGACCCGAATCTCATGTTTTGGTGCGTTTTGGACCGTTCCATTACAGGATGAACTTCGGTGCCAAACGGGCCGAGCTGGTGCAATTAATGCACAAGTTCCTGCAGCGATGTCGCGTCGGATGTTTTCGCACCGGACACACCAGATACACCCCATTGGAGATCAAAGTCATATTTTAAGACATTTCGGACCGTTTCGTTACTACACGAACTTCAGTGCAAAACTGGCAAAACTGGTGTCAGTAATGCACAAAATCGTGCAACAAAGTCGCGTCAGAATTTCTCGCAATGAACGCACCCGATCCACCCCATTGGACCTCATACTCATGTTTTGGGGCGTTTTGGACCATTTAGTTACTGCATGAACTTTGGTGCAAATCAGGCCGAATTGGGGTGATTAATGCACAAGTTTGTCGAACGATGTCGCTTCAGAAATTTTCGCAATGAACGCACCACATACAACTCCTTGGACTCCAAACTCATGTTTTGGGGAATTTCGAACCGTTCCATTACTGCATGAAGTTCTGTGCAAAGCGAGCTGACTTGGGGTTATTAATGCACAAGTTCGTACAACGATGAAGCGTTCAATTTTTTCGCAACGAACACACCAGATAGACCCCATTGGACCCTAAACTCATGTTTTAGGGCGTTTCAGACCATTTCATTAGTGCACAAACTTTGGCGCAAAACAGGCTGAACTGGTGCCATTAATGCACAAGTTCATGCAACGTTGTCGCGTCTGAATATTTTGCAACAAAACGCACCCGATCCACGCCATGGGACCCCAAACTCATGTTTTGGGGCATTCCGGACCATTCCGTTACCGCATGAACTTCGGTGCAAATTGGGCCGATCTGGGGTCGTTAATGCACAAGTTCGTCCAACGATTTCGTGTCGGACTTTTTTGCAACGAACGCACCGGATCCAGCCCATTGGTCCCTAGACTCATGTTTTGCGGCGTCTGGGACCGTTCCATTACTGCACGAACTTCGGTGCAAATCGTGCCGAACTTTGGTCATTAATGCACAAGTTCATCCAACGATATCGCATAGGAATTTTTCACAACGAACACACCAGATGCACCCACTTGTACCCCAATCTCATGTTTTGGTGCGTTTCTTACCGTTCCGTTACAGGATGAACTTAGACGCAAAACGGGCCGAGCTGGTGCAATTAATGCACAAGTTCGTGCAGCGATGTCACGTCGGATGTTTTCGCAACGGACACACCAGATACACCCCATTGTAGACCAAAGTCAAGTTTTGGGGCATTTCAGACCGTTTCGTTACTACACAAACTTCGGTGCAAAACTGGCCACACTGGTGTCATTAATGTACAAAATCGTGCAACAAAGTCGCATCAGAATTTCCCGCAACGAACGCACGACATACAGCTCCTTGGACCCCAAACTCATGTCTTGGGGAATTTCGGACCGTTCCATTACTGCATGAAGTTCTGTCCAAAGCGAACTGAACTCGGGTTATTAATGCACAAGTTCGTACAATGATGAAGCGTTCGATTTTTTCGCAACAAACGCACCAGATACACCCCATTGGACCCCAAACTCATGTTTTAGGGCGTTTCGGACCATTTCATTAGTGCACAAACTTTGGCGCAAAACAGGCTGAACTGGTGCCATTAATGCACAAGTTCATGCAACGTTGTCGCGTCCGAATATTTTGCAACAAAACGCACCCGATCCACGCCATGGGACCCCAAACTCATATTTTGGGTCGTTCCGGACCATTCCGTTACTGCACGAACTTCGGTGCAAATCAGGCCGATCTAGGGTCGTTAATGCACAAGTTCATCCAACGATGTCGTGTCGGACTTTTTTTTGCAACGAACGCACCAGATCCAGCATATTGGTCCCTAGACTCATGTTTTGCGGCGTCTGGGACCGTTCCATTACTGCACGAACTTCGGTGCAAATCGTGCCGAACTGGGGTCATTAATGCACAAGTTCGTCCAACCATATCGCTGTGGCAGAACCAATTTGAATTACACCGGCTCAAGTACGCGAGTCCACCTAAGCGGGCTTCGGCGTGCTTCAAACGGTATAATCCTTTGGCCTGTCGGGTAACGTCCCGATAAACCACCGGAAGCAGGATCACAACAAGGTACCCCGCACGAAGGCGAGTCCAGAGATACAAAGGCCGTCACATTTTACATCACAGGCAGTTAAATTACAGACGTGTTTAAAAGTAACATCACCTTCCCATCCAGGGAATTATTACAAATCGGTATAAGTTTTAGGTTAACAGCGGAATTTAAAGTACGGTATAGTACATGTCGTCAGTACAGATGTCATGCTTGCCCTCGCATGACATACTTGGAGGGGTCCGGGTTGGCCGGGGACAGGTCCCACTCCACGGTCCAACCATCAGGCAGAGGGTAGGGCCACGGTACAGGCAGAGCTGGGTCAGCAAGAGCATTACCTGAACAAAAGTTACAAAGCAAGGCTGAGTATTCTAATACTCAGCAAGACTTACCCGGTGTTGGTATACATAGCCATATAACTAGACTCATGAAATTTGGTAATGGTCATGGGGTAAAATTTTCAGCGGAAAAGCAACTAAGAGTGGATCCTTATTTTCATCTTTTAGCTTTGAAGTTCTAATTGAATATTCATTCTAGGTGAGCATCTAAATCTATACAAGCATGGTATAATCTTTGATCATTCATTACTTTTGATAATCATAATATGATTGCTCTTATTACTCAATGTGACAAAGGGATTAAGCAGTCTCAACCATCGTGAGAAGCGGACGATTCTGAATCAAATTTAACCTTGCAAGGTAAACCTAACTCACACGCTTGGAACACCAAAGGGTCGTTCCGAAGCAAACGTTTGCCTTTCATTCCGACTCGTGGATCAGATCCACCACAAGCGACTGCAGGACCATACGCACTTCCAAAGTGCAGGACGTACGTCTGTAGCGCGACTACAAAACCCGTACTCCTGGTTGCGCTTGCAACACGTATTCCCACACGTCGAACATAAGTAACCAGAAGAAGCAAGACGAGTGGTGGGAGGTATGTCCACTACTCAGGCCGATAGGCTACTAGGCTTACCGCTTACCATATTTCGCGGCATGTGGTTAGTACTTTCAAACGCTTAACCCCGATCACCACACGCTGCGACCTTATCAAATTCAATAACACAGACGGGGTATCACCTCAACCATGATACCTCACAAAACTCCCGTCCGGCATCCTTATAGTGATAACAGAAATGTAAGCATTACAACTCCTATATCGCGCGAGTGACAGGAAATCACCCGACTTCTACCGGCCCTATTAGCATAGCAGCTAGCCGGACTCAAGTGCTAGTATTCAATACATTGGTTTCTAGGAGAATGCAACTAGGGTTTCAAGCAATTCCTAAGAACTTAATGCAAAGATAGATATAATAATATAAATTGTAGAGTAAATAAAGTAGGGTTTATGTCCGGGGCTTGCCTTCTTGAGTAGGGTTGAGGGCAGTAGGATCGAGGTCTTCCGAACCTTGGTTTGGAGCTTCAGTTAGATTCTCGACGGAGTCTCCGGGATCTCCAGGAGTTTCCTCGGCTTGGTCCGCGATCAACTCGTAGTCACTGTCGGCGAGGGTAAACGGTTCTACATGATATGCAAGACAAATAACATTAGGAAAAGTGCACTCTTTTATTTGAGTCACATCAAAAATTATGTTTTAAAAGATTAACACTTCAAGAAATGCCTAAACAAAGAAGATTTTAGTCTAAACTTATACTTGATGTTTAACTTATAACCACATCATTGAATTAATTCAAGATAAGTATTAAAACATATATTAGGGTTAAATTCAAATTTAAATTTGAATTTAAACTTTGAGTAAAGAGTGTTATAAAATTTTGAATACTTAAACATAGATCACTTAATAATTCATGATCAAGAGATCTAATTAGTTAAATTTTAAAAGGTATGTTTAGCTAATTCTAGTTCAAAATAATTTGGAATGGTTAACCTAAAAGAATTTAAATTATAAGATGAGTTTAGATTTGGAAATTTTACATCACTTTATATATCATCTATAGAAATTTGCATACCAAAATCACAAACAACAATGTCAACATGTAGGAATTAAGGACTTTATACTCCCTTGTTTCAAATTTGAAATAGATTCAAAAATATTTGGTTTCATATCAAACTCTTTTAACAAAAGTTATAGAGTTCATAATCTAGTTTCTAACAAAACAAGTTTTGCTAATTTTGGAATTTCCTACGATTTGTTATACATTTTACAAGACAGCACAAGCACACCACATGAAATAACAGACACTTAGGGGGGGTCTCGGTACTTTTGCGTCCAGGCCCCTGGAAAAGGTTTTCTAATTGCAGATGTGCCCTTGCTCGACGTTGACGATGGCCGGCCGGTCGGGTCACCTGCGTTCTTGCCGGCGGCGAGCTCTATGGAGGAAAGGGGTAGGCCTAGCACGATCCACGGGATCCAGGGAATGGTTTGGCGAAGATGGCGCGGACTGAACGGCGGTGGAGCACGGCCGGCGACGGAGAGGGGCGGCGGCCGTGTTCGGGTCACCGGCGTTCCCAACGAAGGACCGGTGAACACGAGTAGAGGAGATGCGCATGAGCACCAGCAGGCCACGGGGAAACGATTTGGGTACCTGGTCGGGCTGGAGGTCAAGCGGAGAAGGCTGTCGTCGACGGGGTGAGCTCGAACGGCTCCGGCGAGCGGCGGCTCGGTGTGGAAGCAATTCCGGCGAAGGGAAGGGCCGGAGTTGGATCAGCTTTGTTCAGGGGCTAGTGGAGGAGGTGGCGAAGCAACTGGCCAAAGGAATTGGGATGGGGTGGCACGGTGAGGAGGAATTGCGGCGGGGAGCGGCGGCGGTGGTTCGGTGTCGCGTCGAGGAGAAGAGGCACTGCAGTTGGAAGAAAAGGGAAAATGTGACCAGGTTTGTAGCGGCACTAGCTCATAGAAGAGAGGAAGAAGAGTGGAGAAAGGGAGGGCTACGGCTGGGTTCTGGATTGCGGCGGCGAGGTGGCGGCCGGCAAGCACCCGAGGGCACTGTGGCGCGCAGAGAAGGGGACAGCGGGGAGGAGCTACGGCGGCGGCCAGGGCTAGGGCGACACGTGGGGGAGGGCAGCAGGAGTCGAACGGCGGTGAGGCAGGGCGGGGCAGGGCCAGGGGAGGTGTTCTGTCGCCGGCGCCAGAGGTGAAGCGGGGAAGAGCAGAGGGGTGCAGAGGAAGAAGAAGGGGAAAAGAAGCCAGGGACTTATTTGCAAAACCTTGAAAGCTCAGGGGTCTGCTGGTAAACTAAAAATTCCCATTGATCCAAGGATCAAATGAGAAAAGTCCCAAAATGAAAGTTGTAGAGTTTTTCAAACTCTACAAATTTGCTTTAGGACTTAAATTCAAAAACTCAAAGTTTACCACATTACAAAATAAATTTTGAATCAAGGTAAAATTGAATTACCCCTATCCTTACGAAACCAAGTTTTAATCAAATTTTTGACATATTTGCAAATATTCATAGAATGCCATGATGACAAATAATTTTTACAAATAAGTCCCTAAGTAAGCATGAAAGTTACTTTTACTCCTCAACTTTTACACAAAAGACCCTATAACATGTATTTTTACACATAGGCCCTTGTCCTTACTTAAGGGCTTATTTCTCCTTATGATCATACCCAAAACACACACCTTGCACATAAAGACTTGCAATGCATAAAAATTTTCAAATACACCCTTAACATCTATGTCTATTACATCCAAGGTTTAATTTTTATGAATCTTATTACCTGGATGTCACAATCGCATAGGAATTTTTCGCAATGAACGCACCAGATGCACCCACTTGTACCCCAATCTCATGTTTTGGTGCGTTTCTTACCATTCCGTTATAGGATGAACTTAGGCGCAAAACGGGCCGAGCTGGTGCAATTAATGCACAAGTTCGTGCAGCGATGTCGCCTCGGATGTTTTCGCAACGGACACACCAGATACACCCCATTGTAGACCAAAGTCAAGTTTTGGGGCATTTCAGACCGTTTCGTTACTACACGAACTTCGGTGCAAAACTGGCCAAACTGGTGTCATTAATGCACAAAATTGTGCAACAAAGTCGCATCTGAATTTCTCGCAACGAACGCACCACGTACAGCTCCTTGGACCCCAAGCTCATGTTTTGGGGAATTTCGGACCGTTCCATTATTGCACGAAGTTCTGTCCAAAGCGAGCTGAACTCGGGTTATTAATGCACAAGTTCGTACAACGATGAAGCGTTCGATTTTTTCGCAACGAACGCACCAGATACACTCCATTGGACCCTAAACTCATGTTCTAGGGTGTTTCGGACCATTTCCTTAGTGCACAATCTTTGGCGCAAAACAGGCCGAACTGGTGCCATTAATGCACAAGTTCGTGCAACGTTGTCGCGTCCGAATATTTTGCAACAAAACTCACCAGATCCACGCCATGGGACCCCAAACTAATGTTTTGGGGCCTTCCGGACCATTCCATTACTGCATGAACTTCGGTGCAAATCGGGCCGATCTGGGTCGTTAATGCACAAGTTCGTCCAACGATGTCACGTCGGACTTTTTTTGCAACCAACGCACCGGATCCAGCCCATTGGTCCCTAGACTCATGTTTTGTGGCATTTGGGACCGTTCCATTACTATACGAACTTCGGTGCAACTTGTACCGAACTGGGGTCATTAATGCACAAGTATGTCCAACGATATCGCATAGGAATTTTTCACAACGAACGCACTAGGTACACCCCATTGGACCCGAATCTCATATTTTGGTGCGTTTCGAACCGTTCCGTTACATGATGAACTTTGGTACAAAACGGGCCGAGCTGGTGCAATTAATGCACAAGTTCGTGCAATGATGTCACGTCGGATGTTTTCGCAAAGAACGCACCTGATACACCCCATTGTAGACCAAAGTCAAGTTTTGGGGCATTTCGGACCGTTTCGTTACTACACGAACTTCGGTGCAAAATTGGCTAAACTGGTGTCATTAATGCACAAAATCGTGCAATAAAGTCGCATCAGAATTTCTCGCAATGAACGCACCACATACAGCTCCTTGGACCCCAAACTCATGTTTTGAGGAATTTCGGACCGTTCCATTACTGCACGAAGTTCTGTCCAAAGCGAGCTGAACACGGGTTATTAATGCACAAGTTCGTACAACGATGAAGCATTCGATTTTTTTGCAACGAACGCACAAGATACACCCCATTGGACCCCAAACTCAAGTTTTCGGGCGTTTCGGACCATTTCATTAGTGCACTAACTTTGGCGCAAAACAGGCCGAACTGGTGCCATTAATGCACAAGTTCATGCAACGTTGTCGTGTCCGAATATTTTGCAACAAAACGCACCCAATCCACGCCATGGGACCCCAAACTCATGTTTTGGGGCGTTCTGGACCATTCCGTTACAGCATGAACTTCGGTGCAAATCGGGCCGATCTGGGGTCGTTAATGCACAAGTTCGTCCAACGATGTCACGTCGGACTTTTTTTGCAATGAACGCACCGGATCCAGCCCATTGGTCCCTAGACTCATGTTTTGCGGCATTTGGGACCGCTCCATTACTGCACAAACTTCGGTGCAAATCATACCGAATTGGGGTCATTAATGCACAAGTACGTCCAACGATATCGCATAGGAATTTTTTGCAACGAACGCACCAGATACACCCCATTGGACCCGAATCTCATGTTTTGGTGCGTTTCGGACCGTTCTGTTACATGATGAACTCTGGTAGAAAAATGGCCGAGCTAGTGCAAGTAATGCACAGGTTCGTGCAGCGATGTCGCGTCGGATGTTTTCGCAACGGACACACCAGATACACCCTATTGGAGACCAAAGTCAAGTATTCGGGCATTTCAGACCATTTCGTTACTACACGAAATTCAGTGCAAAACTGGCAAAACTGGTGTCTGTAATGCTCAAAATCGTGCAACAAAGTCGCGTCAGAATTTCTCGCAATGAACGCACCCAATCCACCCCATTGGACCTCATACTCATGTTTTGGGGTGTTTCGGACAGTTTAGTTACTGCATGAACTTTGGTGCAAATCGTGCCGAATTGGGGTGACTAAGGCACAAGTTCGTCGAACGATGTCGCTTCCGAAATTTTTGCAATGAACGCACCACATACAGCTCCTTGGACCCCAAACTCATGTTTTGGGGAATTTCGAACCGTTCCATTACTGCACGAAGTTCTGTGCAAAGCGAGCTGAACTGGGGTTAATAATGCACAAGTTCGTACAACGATGAAGCGTTTGATTTTTTCACAATGAACACACCAGATACACCCCGTTGGACCCCCAACTCATGTTTTAGGGTGTTTCGGACCATTTCATTAGTGCACAAACTTTGGCGCAAAATAGGCCGAACTGGTGCCATTAATCCGTAAGTTCATGCAATGTTGTCGCATTCAAATATTTTGCAACAAAAGGCACCCGATCCATGCCATGGGACCCCAAACTCATGTTTTGGGGCTTTTCCGAACCATTCCATTACTGCATGAACTTCGGTGCAAATCGGGCCGATCTGGGGTCGTTAATGCACAAGTTCGTCCAACGATGTCGCGTCGGACTTTTTTTGCAATCAACGCACCGGATCCAGCCCATTGGTCCCTAGACTCATGTTTTGCGGCATTTGGGACTGTTCCATTACTGCACGAACTTCAGTGCAAATCATACCGAACAGGGGTCATTAATGCACAAGTACGTCCAACGATATCGCATAGGAATTTTTCGCAATGAACTCACCAGATACACCCCATTGGACCTGAATCTCATGTTTTGGTGCATTTCGGACCATTCCATTACATGATGAACTTTGGTACAAAACGGGCCGAGCTGGTGCAATTAATGCACAAGTTCGTGCAACGATGTTGCGTCAGATGTTTTCACAACGAACGCACCAGATACACCCCATTGTAGACCAAAGTCAAGTTTTGGGGCATTTCGGACCGTTTCGTTACTACATGAACTTCGGTGTAAAACTGGCTAAACTGGTATCATTAATGCACAAAATCGTGCAACAAAGTCGCATCAGAATTTCTCGCAACGAACGCACCACATACAGCTCCTTGGACCCCAAACTCATGTTTTGGGGAATTTCGGACCGTTCCATTACTGCAGAAGTTCTGTCCAAAGCGAGCTGAACTCGGGTTATTAATGCACAAGTTCGTACAACGATGAAGCGTTCGATTTTTTTGCTACGAACGCACAAGATACACCCCATTGGACCCCAAACTCATGTTTTGGGGCGTTTCAGACCATTTCATTAGTGCACTAACTTTGGCGCAAAACAGGCCGAATTGGTGCCATTAATGCACAAGTTCATGCAACGTTGTCGCGTCCGAATATTTTGCAACAAAACGCACCCGATCCATGCCATGGGACCCCAAACTCATGTTTTGGGGCGTTCCGGACCATTCCGTTACTGCACGAACTTCGGCACAAATCGGGCTGATCTGGGGTCGTTAATGCACAAGTTTGTCCAACGATGTCGCGTCGGACTTTTTTTGCAACGAACGCACCGGATCCAGCCCGTTGGTCGCTAGACTCATGTTTTGCAACAAACTTCAGTGCAAATCATACCGAACTGGGGTCATTAATGCACAAGTACGTCCAACGATATCGCATAGGAATTTTTCGCAACGAACGCACCAGATACACCCGATTGGACCCAAATCTCTTGTTTTGATGCGTTTCGGACCGTTCTGTTACATGATGAACCTTGGTACAAAACGGGCTGAGCTGGTGCAATTAATGCACAATTTCGTGCAGCGATGTCGTGTTGGATGTTTTCGCAACGGACACACCAGATACACCCCACTGGAGACCAAAGTCAAGTTTTGGGGCATTTCGGACCGTTTCGTTACTACACGAACTTCAGTGCAAAACTGGCCAAACTGGTGTCAGTAATGCACAAAATTGTGCAACAAAGTTGCGTCAGAATTTCTCGCAATGAACGAACCCGATCCACCCCATTGGACCTCATACTCATGTCTTGGGGCATTTTGGACCATTTCGTTATTGCATGAATGTGACATTCGGGTATTTAGGGTTAAAACACACTAGATTCTAGTATAAAGTGTGTATGTTTGATTTTATGTATGTGTGCTAAAATTTGAAAGCAAAGGGAAAAGGGTATTTGTGTAATTTTGGAAAAAATTAAGTCCTTTAGTGATAAATGGGTGAGCATGGGAGGTAAAATCAAAACATATGAAGGTTGTTTTTCAAAAAGGCAAGAACTTACCTTTAAACCACAAATAGAGGTGAAACTACCTCAAAGGATTCAAGCGTAGTGTAGATTTTAAATAGGATTTCTCCGAAGTTTAAAACTATGCCAAGTTTTAAGTTAACTTCAAATCCTTAGCTCTTTGGCAACTGAACCTTAAAGCAAAGTTATAGATCTTGATAAACCCTACACTTTTGCTTTTGGGCACATTTCATTTGAGCTATAGTTTGAAAGTTAACCTTACTTACAGTGGAGTCCCTGCACTCTTGACAAATTGCAGCCAGGTCCTTCTTCGTCTACCTCCAGTCCCCCTCTCTCTATTTTTTCTCAATGCCCGATCCCACCGCCCTCGCTGGCCATGTGTCGAGCACCTGCTGCCCCGCGCCGCCTTCCTTCGCGCCACGTTGTGACATTCAGGTGCTTAGAATTAAAACACATTAAATGCTAGTAGAAAGTATGTATGTTTGATTTGGTATAGGTGTGCCAACATTTGAATGCAAAAGGAAAAGAGCATTTGTGTAATTTTGTAAAATTTAGGTCCTTTAGTGTTAAATGGGTGAGAATGGGAAGCAAAAATCAAAACGTATAAAGGTTGTTGTGTGAAAAGTCAAGAACTTACTTTAACCCCAAATAGAGATAAAACTACCCATAGGATGCAAGTGTAGTATAGAATTCTACATAGGATTTACTTAAAGTTTAAAGTTTTACAAGGTTTTATGTTAGTTTCAAATCTTTAGCTCTTTTGCAACTCAACCTTTAAGCAAAGTTGTAGATCTTGTTAAACTCTACACTTTTGCTTTTGGGCACATTTTCATTTGAGCTATAATTTTAAAGTTATCTAGTCTTTATAGAGGAGCCCCTGCACTTTTGAAAAATAGCAGATCAGTCCCTTCGTCTACCTTCAGCCCCCTTCCCTGCTCTGCTCTGTCTTCGCTCTGCCCGACCCCCCCGCCGCCTTCGCCGGCCATGTGCCGAGCTTTAACTGCTCCGCGCCGCCCCTCTGTGCATCACGTGCTACTCCTGCACCTCACCGCCGCCTTCCCGGCTTCGCGCTGGCCTCTCCCCGCCTTGCCGCGCCGCACTGCCATCCGCCCGAACTGCCTTCCACCGCTGCTCATCGTCACTGGAGCCCGACCGGCGCCACCTCCTGCTTCTGGCAGTCCCCACACATCACTCCCCGGTCAACCGCCGCTCTAGTTTCCCCGCTGTCTTCTCCCGCACGCGCCACGCTGCCCCCGCCACTGTCCGAGCTCCGCCCGCGACTGCCACGCTCACCGCCGGCAACCAACACCAGCTATCGCTCACTGTGCCCTCTCTTCAACTCGAAGCACATCCTGGAGCTCCCAATACACTTCTTCTTATGTTCCCGCACCCACATTCCCACGGCCAATTCTTTTCCCGACCACCGCGCCTCACCGGACCTCCTCCGTAGCTTCTGCTCGCCGTCAACAGCCGCCCACGCCGCCTCCCATCCCCGATCCAGTGCACAATTAGCATCCCCATCACCCACTGGTGCTCCCCAGCCCGCCCAATCTCGCTCTCGTGCACCGGAACGGCCGGACCACTACGCTGGTGAGCCTGAGATTCCGCCGCCACTCGGCCTCGCTGTCGTCCCGTCGATCCACCGCCTCTTAGCCCCAGCTAAGCACACAGTTAGCACTACATCATCGCGTGGAAGCTTCCTGACCACTTCCCCACTGCCCTCCTGCCCTCCGGCCACCGGAACGCCGGCGACATCCTTCGGACGTCCGCCGCCCGCCCCTATTCGCTGTCGTTACGCCGCCTCGGCCCCCTCTCTTTTGTTACTAAAGTTTGGTTTGAAACTAAATGCTTTTTGAATTATTTTAAAGTTTGACAAAAGGGTAGTTTGAGCATAACTTTTGCATGCTAGCTCTATTGATGGTGATTTTTGGTGTATAACCTGGTTATGTTATGAATGAGCTTGTGTGCAATTTTCAACTACAGTGCTGAACTCAAGCTTAAGTTAGCTTAAACTTATGCAAATTAAGCTTGAAAGGGTTTAAATTTAATTAAGCATGCTACTAAGAATTTTATACCTAGATCTTTTTACCATGAGATGATCTACAATAGAATAGTCCCTAGTAAATATTTTAGGAATTTACAACACTGTTTTACTTAAGGTTTACATTCAAACTTGAAGTTTGAACTAAATTCAAATACCCTAATGTCTATTTTCAGAAAATTCTGAAAAATTCATAAGAAGCTTATCCACTAGGGATAAGCTCATCCACAAAAATTCAAGCCATAACCTTTATAAATTTCAAATTAAAAATCAAACTTGTTAACCTAATTCAATTAAATGGGATAATTGGATTAAAATACCAATAATGAGTTTATATTTAACCCTCTTGTTTTATGAGTTTGAGTGTATTAACCTGTTGGATTGCAACTTTATTGTGAAATAAAACTCTTAACTCGAGAACCATCTAATCAAATTATTGCATATCATGTAGAGTCAACGACACTCGATGACGGAGACTATGAGCTAGTCCCGGAAACTGAGCCAGGGTTTTCTGAAGATCCAGTGAACATCGTCGAGACTCTAACTGAAGCTCCGAACCGAAGTTCGGAAATCCTTGACACTCCTGCCTCCAGCCCTGCTCAAGAAAGCAAGCCGCGGTGCATGACCCAGTATTTCAATTTACTACAATTTTATACTTATATATTATATCTTGCATTAAGTGTAGGAATTGAAATGGAACCCTAGATGCATTGATACTAGGAACCTATGTATTGTGCCTGAGTCCTTATCGCCTAGATGCTCTGCTAATAGGACCGGTAGAACTCGGGTGATTTCCTGTCACTCGTGCGACATAGGAGTTGAATGCTTACCTTCCTGCAATCACTATAAGGATGATGGACGGGGTCATGTGCAATATCATGACTCGGAAGGTTACCCCGTCTGTGTTGTTAAAAGTTGTTAAGATCGCAGTATGTGGTAGTGGTGGCTAAGCGTTTGAAAGTACTAGCCACATGCCGCGAAATATGGTAAAGCGGTAAGCCTAGTACCTGATTGGCCCGGCAAATGGACTTATTCCCACCACTCGATATATTGGTTTGTTGTACACACGCACCGATGTGTGGGAGTATGTTCTGCGTAGCAGACAGGAGTACGATCATGTAGTCGCGCTACAGATGTACGTCCTGCACAATTGGTGTGCATACGGTCCTGCAGTCGCTTGTGGTGGCCCTGATCCATAACCCGGAATATGAGGGAAACGGTTGCTTCGGAACGATCATTGGAGGTTCCAAGCGTGTGAGTTAGGTTTACCTTGCAAGGGTTGAAATTCGATTCAGGAATCGTCCGTTTCTCGCGGAGATTGAGACTGCTTATTGCTTCTACCACATAGAGTAAGAATATTAACCATTATGGAATAATCTGGTGGATGTTAATATCTACCTTATTTGTCTAGAATAGGTGCTTACCTAGAATAGTTAATGAGACTAGAATCTGAAAGCTAAAACATGAAAGTAGATTATACTCTTTGTTGCTTTTCAGCTGAAATTAAACTCAAAACCATTACAAGCCAGCATAAGTCTAGCTACATGGCTAAGTATACCATGACCCGGTTAAGTCTTGCTGAGTATTAGTATACTCAGTCTTGCTAGTGAATTTTTCAGGTATAACCCTCGAGAACCCCACGGATAGTCCTGCATGGCCAACTTCTGTTCCGTTTGGCTGGTCCGTGGAGTGGGATCCATCCCCGGCTGGCAGTGACCCTCCTGAATGATGCCATACTTCGGGCTGAGCGTGGTGTCAACCTTCGCAACGTGTGTAGTCGCGTGTTAATTTCTCTTCTGCTGTGAACTTGACAAGCATGTTTAGTTTGTCATTTTAAACAATGTTTGTTTATTACTTTAAGTTTGAACTGGTTTGTAATAATGTTTAATACTCTGTGAGTTAAAAGTTGATGAGCTGTTGTGCGACTTTTGTTACTAAAGTGCAGTATGAAACAAAATATTTTCAGAGTTATTTTAAAGTTTAGCAAAAGGGTATCTTGAGTATAACTTATGCATATTAGCTCTACTATTTGTGAATTTTGGTGAGTAGCCTGTTTAGGGTATGTGTGAGCTTAGGTAAAAATTACACCTGCAGTAATGAACCCTAGCTTGAAATAGATTAAACCTATGCAAATCAAGCTTGAATTGGTTAAAATTTATTCAAGCATGTTACTAAGGTTTTCATGCTTAGATCTTTTTACCATGTGATGTTCTGTAATAGAGTAGTTCATAATAAATCTTTCAAAAATTTATAACACTGTTTTGCTTAAGATTTGAATTTAAACTTGACATATGAATTAAATTCAAATGCTTTTGTGTTTGTTTTCAAAAAAATTATGAAAAATTCATAGTAAGCTCATCCATTAGGAATAAGCTTACTCACAAAAAAATACAAGACCATAGCCTTTATGGATTTCAAAATAAAAATCAAACTTTTTAACTTAATTCAATTAAATTAATTAATTTGATAATTGAATCAAAGTACACATGGTGGGTTAGAATTCAAACTTCCTGCTTTATGAAAATATGTTTATCAATTGGTTGGATTGCAACTTTATCGTGAAGTAAAATTCTTAACTCAAAAACCATCTAATTTAAATCATTGCATATCATGTAGAGTCAACGACACTCGACGACGGAGACTACGAGCTAGTCCCGGAACCCGAGCAAGGATTTTCTGAAGATTCTGCGAACGTCGCCGAGGTTATAACTGAAGCCCCGAACCAAAGTTCGGAAGTCTTTGACATCACTGACCCTAGCCCCGCTCAAGAAGGCAAGCCTCGACGCATAACCCAGTATTTTAAACTATTACACTTATGCCGTTGTATACTTGTATATCTATATTATGCATTACGTCTAGGCGTTGAAATGGAACCCTAGATGCATGAATCCTAGGAACCTTTGTATTGTACCTGAGTCCTTATCGAATAGATGCTCTACTAATAGGACCGGCAGAAGTCGAGTGATTTCCTATCACTCGCGCGATATAGGAATTGAATGTAACTATTCTGCAATCACTATAAGGATGATGGACGGGGTCATGTGTAGTATCATGACCTGGAAGGTTACCCCGTCTGTGTTGATAAAAGTTGCTAAGGTCGCAGTGTGTGGTAGCTGTGGTTAAGCGTTTGAAAGTACTAGCCACATGCCGCGAAATATGGTAAGCGGTAAGCCTAGTCACCGATCGGCACGAGGAGTGGACATACCTCCCACCACTCGTAATTTGGTTTTTCACATGCACCGATGTGCGGGAGTACGTTCCGCGTAGCGGATAGGAGTACGGTCATGTAGTCGCGCTACAGACGTATGTCCTGCACATTGGATGTGTGTATGGTCCTACAATCGCTTGTGGTGGCCCTGATCCATGAGTCGGAATGAAAGGCAAACGGTTGCTTCGGAATGATCATTGGATGTTCCAAGCGTGTGAGTTAGGTTTACCCTTGCAAGGTTATGAAACTCGATTCGGAATCGTCCATTTCTCATGGAGATTGAGACTGCTTATTCCTTCTGCCACATAGAGTAAGAACAGTAATTCTTGTTGGAATAATCTGGATGGATGCTAATCTCTACCTTGTTTGCGTAGTATAGGTGCTTACCTAGAATGGTTAATGCAACTAGAAGCTGAAAGCTAAAACATGAAAGTTAGATCATAATCTTTGTTGCTTTTCAGCTGAAATTAAACCTAGAACCATTACAAACCATCATAAGTCTAGTGACATGGCTAAGTATACCATGACACGGGTAAGTCTTGCTGAGTATTAGCATACTCAGTCTTGCTAGTCTATTTTTCAGGTATGACCGGTGTGAACCAAACGGATAGTCCAGCCTGGCCATTTCCTGTTCCGTTTGGCTGGTCCGTGGAGTGGGATCCGTCCCCTGCTGGCAGTGACCCTCCGGAATGACGCCTTGTTTAGGGCGAAGCATGGTGCCAACTTTTGCGACGTGTAGTCGTGATGTTAATAACTTTCTTCCGCTGTAACCCTGAACAAGCTGTTTAGCTTGTTGTTTTAAAATAATGTCTGTATAAGTTTCTTTAAGTTTCAAAACAGTTTGTAATAATGTTTAATATTTCTATAAATTAAAAGCTGATGAGCTGTGGTGTGATTGTAAACTCGCCTTCGTGCGAGGTAAACCTACTTCGATCCTGTTGAACCGTGGTTGTATCGGGCGGAGACCCGACAGAGCAATGGATTGTTGCGTTTGAAGTGCGTTGAGTTAGTATCGTCTGCATAGCGATGACTAGCGCACTTGAGTCGTCTGTATGTCGTGTCGGACTTTTTTTGCAACGAACGCACCGGATCCAGCCCATTGGTCCCTAGACTCATGTCTTGCGGCGTTTGGGACCATTCCATTACTGCATGAACTTCGGTGCAAATCGTGCCGAACTGGGGTCATTAATGCATAAGTTCGTCCAACGATATCGCATAGGAATTTTTCGCAACGAACGCACTAGATACACCCCATTGGACCCGAATCTCATGTTTTGGTGCATTTCGGACCATTCCGTTACAGGATGAACTTCGGTGCAAAACGGGCCGAGCTAGTGCAATTAATGCACAAGTTTGTGCAGCGATGTCGCGTCGGATGTAGTTCGTGCAGCGATGTCACATCGGATGTTTTCGGAATGGCCACACCAGATACACCCCATTGGAGACCAAAGTCAAGTTTTGGTGCATTTCGGACAGTTTCGTTACTACACGAAGTTTGGTGCAAAACTGGCCAAACTGGTGTCAGTAATGCACAAAATCGTGCAACAAAGTCGCGTCAGAATTTCTCGCAAAGAACGCACCCGATCCAACCCATTGGACCTCATACTCATGTCTTGGGGCATTTCAGACCATTTCGTTACTGCATGAACTTTGGTGCAAATCGGGCCGAAATGGGGTGATTAATGCACAAGTTCGTCGAACGATGAAGCGTTTGATTTTTTCGCAACGAATGCACCAGATACACCCCATTGGACCCCAAACTCATGTTTTGGGGCATTTCGGACCAGTTCATTAGTGCACTAACTTTGGCGCAAAACCGGCCGAACTGGTGCCATTAATTCACAAGTTCATGCAACGTTGTCGCATCCGAATATTTTGCAACAAAACGCACCCGATACACACCATGGGAACCCAAACTCACGTTTTGGGGCGTTCTGGACCATTCCTTTACTGCACGAACTTCGGTGCAAACCATGGTGCAAAACGGGCCGAGCTGGTGCAATTAATGCACAAGTTCATGCAGCAATGTCGCATCGGATGTAGTTCGTGCAGGGATGTCGCGTCGGATGTTTTCGCAACGGACACACCAGATACACCCCATTGGAGACGAAAGTCAAGTTTTGGGGCATTTCGGACAGTTTCGTTACTACACGAACTTCGGCGCAAAATTGGCCAAACTGGTGTCAGTAATGCACAAAATCGTACAACAAAGTCGCGTCAGAATTTCTCGCAATGAACGCACACAATCCATCCCATTGGACCTCATACTCATGTCTTGGGGCATTTTGGACCGTTTCGTTACTAAATGAACTTTGGTGCAAATCGGGCCGAATTGGGGTGATTATTGCATAAGTTCGTCGAATGATGAAGCATTCGATTTATTCGCAACGAATGCACCAGATACACCCCATTGGACCCCAAACTCATGTTTTGGGGCGTTTTGGACCATTTCATTAGTGCACTAACTTTGGCGCAGGCCGAACTGGTGCCATTAATGCACAAGTTCATGCAACATTGTCGCGTCCGAATATTTTGCAACATAACGCACCCGATCCACGTCGTGGGACCCCAAACTCATGTTTTGGGGCGTTCCGGACCATTCCGTTACTGCACGAACTTCGGTGCAAATTGGGCCGATCTGGGGTCGTTAATGCACAAGTTCATCCAACGATGTCACGTCGGACTTTTTTTGCAACGAACGCACCGGATCCAGCCCATTGGTCCCTAGACTCATGTTTTGCGGCGTTGGGGACCATTCCATTACTGCACGAACTTCCGTGCAAATCGTGCCGAAATGGGGTCACTAATGCATAAGTTCGTCCAACGATATCGCATAGGAATTTTTCGCAACGAACGCACTAGATACACCAATTGGACCCTAATCTCATGTTTTGGTGCGTTTCGGACCGTTCCGTTACAGGATGAACTTCGGTGCAAAACGGGCCGAGCTGGTGCAATTAATGCACAAGTTCGTGTAGCGATGTCGCGTCAGATGTAGTTCATGCAACGATGTCGCGTCGGATGTTTTCGCAACGGACACACCAGATACACCCCATTGAAGACCAAAGTCAAGTTTTGGTGCATTTCGGACTGTTTCATTACTACACGAACTTCGGTGCAAAACTGGCCAAACTGGTGTCAGTAATGCACAAAATCGTGCAACAAAGTCGCGTCAGAATTTCTCGCAATGAACGCACACGATCCATCCCATTGGGCCTCATACTCATATTTTGGGGTATTTCAGACCGTTTCATTACTGCATGAACTTTGGTGCTAATCGGACCGTTTCATTACTGCATGAACTTTGGTACAAAATGATGTCGCTTCGGAATTTTTCGCAACGAACGCACCACATACAGCTCCTTGGACCCTAAACTCATATTTTTGGGAATTTCGGACCGTTCCATTACTGCATGAAGTTCTGTGCAAAGGGAGCTGAACTTGGGTTATTAATGCACATGTTCGTACAACAATGAAGCGTTCGATTTTTTCGCAACGAACGCACCAGATACACCCTATTGCCCCCCAAACTCATGTTTTGGGGCGTTTCGGACCATTTCATTGGTGCACAAACTTTGGCGCAAAATAGGCTGAACTGGTGCCATTAATGCACAAGTTCATGCAACGTTGTCACGTTCGAATATTTTGCAACAAAACGCACCCGATCCACGCCATGGCACCCCAAACTCATGTTTTGGGGCGTTCCGGACCATTCCGTTACTGCACAAACTTCGGTGCAAATTGGGCCGATCTGGGGTCGTTAATGCACAAGTTCATCCAACGATATCACGTCAGACTTTTTTTGCAACGAACGCACCGGATCTAGCTCATTGGTCCCTACACTCATGTTTTGCGGCGTTTGGGACCATTCCATTACTGCATGAACTTCGGTGCAAATCGTGCCGAACTGTGGCGGAACCAACCTGAATTACACTGGCTCAAGTGTGCTGATCCTTTCTCGGAAGGCAGCAAGGACTCAACTGCACTTCAAACAGTGTAATCCCATGGTCTGTCAGGTAAAGTCCCGATAAAACCACCTAACTCAGGATCAAAACAAGATGCCTTATCCGAAGGCGAGTCCAGAGATACAAGCACCGATACTTTTACATTACAGGTATAATATTACATTAGTTTCGGATATATATAGTAGTAAAACCTAACTAGTAAGAATTTATACAAAACCACTTAAAGGGTGAGTATCTGCAGCGGAAAGTAAAATACGACACTATCGGATGTCGTGGAACGGATATCGAGCTAAGCCCAAGTTCAACATCACTCAGAGGAACCTGTGTTGGCCGGGGACGGATTCCATTCCACAGACCCACCATCGGGAAGAGCATAGGGGCAGGACACAAGCAGAGCAGAGTTCTCACGAGGATTACCTGAAATATAGTTAAATTTGCAAGACTGAGTATTCTAATACTCAGCAAGGCTTACCCGTTTCATGGTATACGTAGCCATGTAGCTAGACTATGAAGGCTTTGTGAAAAGTTCTGGTTTGTCTTTTGCTGAAAAGCACCAGAGAGTAGGTCCTTAATTTTCAAATTTTAGCTTCAGATTCAAGTTGATTATCCATTCGAGGTAAGCAATTATAATTACTCAATCATGGTAGAACTTTTTAACAAACATTATCTTTGATAATCGTAAGGTTGCTCTTATTACTCTATGTGGCAAAGGGATCAAGCAGTCTCAATCTCTGCGAGAAACGGACGATTCAGAATCGAATTTTCAAACCTTGTAAGGGTAAACCTAACTCACACGGTTGGAACATCCAACGATTGTTCCGAAGCAACCGTTTGCCTTTCATTCCGACTCGTGGATCAGTGCCACCACAAGCGACTCTAGGACCATACGCACATCAAATGTGCAGGACGTACGCCTGTAGCGCGACTACATGACCGTACTCCTGTCCGCTGTGCGGAACGTACTCCCGCACGTTGGTGCGTGTGCGAAAAACCAAATTACGAGTGGTGGGGGGTATGTCCACTGTAACACCCTAATGTAATTTTCCCAAATTTTAATGAATTTATATTGGCTCAAATAAAATTTCCACGGCTTTCTCTAATTTATCTTGTATTTAAGATAATTTTATAACACAAGAAAATAAAAGTTATTATAGGATCAACTTGTTTGTGCATTCATGCTGGAGCATTGTTTTCCTTGTGTTGAGTTTATAGGGTTTGAATTCAAATTTATTTGAATTCAAATAGAATTGTTTGAATAGTTTAAGTGTGGGAAAAGAAAAGGAAAAGAAGAGGAAAGGAAAGCAGCCCAAACCTCATGGGCCGGCTCTTTCCCCGCGGCCCAGCTCCCCCTCTTTCCCCCCCCCCTCGACCCCCTCTCCTCTCTTTCTTCCGCATGGGCCACGCCCCGGCCCACTTCCTTCCTCAGCCCGGCCACCCCACGTGCACCTCTCTCTCTCGCTGCCAACCGGGCCCCTCCTGTCAGCGCCTTCTCTTCCCCTTCCCCTTTCTTCTCCGGCGCGCAACGCCTCCCCGAGATCCCCGGCGAGCTTCTCTTCCCCGGGCCCGCACGCCAATGTGACCCCGCCGCCCTACAAAGGAGGCCCTGTATCACCCCGTGCCCTAACCCTAGCCCTGCAACACCCGGAGACCCCCAGCGCCGCCGCCCCTTTTTCCTCCGCCGCGTTACACCCTCGGCCTCACCTTGGTTGAGCCACTCCACTGCGCCTTAGACCACCACAACCCCCGCGCCCGCTTCCCCTCGCCATCCAGAAGCTTCCCGAGCCTAGCAATTTGATCCTATGCTTCTGCATCGCCGGGAATTCGTGACGAAGCTGCCGCCAGTATGCCACTCCGCCCCCGCAATTCTTCGTCGCCGGCGATCCCCGGACTTCCCTAATCCCCCTGGCACCTTCGCAGGACTTCCACGCGTCGATCTACAGTGACCAGGAGCCCGGAGACCCTCGGTAACACCCCTCCCCACGAACACCAACCCACCTCCGCCGCAGAACCTCGCCGCCGGCATCTTCCGCTGCAGCTCCGACCACCGCAAGCCTCTGGTGAGCATCACGTCAACCTCCCGAAGCTTATGCGCTAGCTGTCGTAGCTTTTGGCTGGCCGTAGCATCCGGAACGCGCGCATGCCGGTGTTGTTCGCCGCCCCGAGCCGCCCTCGCCGTCGTAATGCCCTAACCGTGCCCTAATCCACCGCCACAAGTGCCCAGATGTGTTCGCCATGCCAATCCCTAGCTCCTAGGCTTGATCTCGTTCAAATCCGAGCCCGGATGGCCAAGATAGGTCAAGTCCGGCGTGTTTCCGGCGAGCCGCCGCCACGGGCGTGTTTCCGGCGAGCAATCGCCGCCGCCAGTGCCCGACTCCCCCGTCCCCTTTGTTTTGCACCGCCGGATCTTGATCCAACGACCCAGAATAGAACGTACCGCTTCAGCCTGGTTGTCTTGCTAAAGAGCCCCTGCCCTTTTCGAAAACCATCCCACGGTCCACCTGTAGTTCAAGAATATTTGCAGTTAGGTCCTGTTTTATTCTTTTAGACCCCTAAGCTTCCTGGAATTAGTGCCCGCCATCCTAGCCGTGAGTTTTAGCAAGTTAGACCCCAGATCTAGCCTTTAATTATGTTTAGACCCTTGGTTTTTGCGCAGAACCCCTTAGAACTTCCTATTTTCCTGCAGAAAGGTCCCTGGGCCTTGTTTTAGCCCTAGATTTCGCGTCTTAGCTCCGTTTTAGTTGGTTTTTGCGCTCACGTGATCGTTGTGATGCGTAGGATAGTTCTATCATAGTTTTGTGTGCTATTTTTATGTAATGTTGTACTGTTTCTTATCTTTTGTCTTTATTTGTATGTATGTGTATGTATTGGACCATGTTTTGGCGTTGCGATCGTGAGTAGACGCTGAGCCTTTGGACGAGTACCAGGAGCCCCTTTCTACAGAGCAGTCTGAGCAGCAGCAGGAAACTTCGAGGAAGGCAAGTATAACATGAATATCCTATCACTTTTAAATACAATTTCATACTGCATTTTAATTCTGTATGCCTATAAGGACTTCCTAGCCACCTTATCCTTTATATATATACCTTGGGTTGCATTTTGGTTAGTTGTGCTAGGTGTTGCGCTCTCACCCATCTCGGTCCTTTTTAATTAATTTGATTAACAGTTATATGCAACTTAATTCTGAGAGTGGCCCTCTCTGCTGTATGCTTGAGCGGCTCACGTCTCCTTAAGATATGTTTTTGTTAGAAACATGGTTTAGGGGGCCAGCACGGTGCTTAGTGCTTGGTTGGCCACTCTTCATAAGGACCGGTTCATAGAGCGACAACCTAGGACAACCGCGCAACCACAAGACTGGAATGGGACGGTCTTGACTTACTAATTAGGTCATTTTGGTTTGGGAGTAACTTACCTGCGTGGGCAAGAGGGGTGGTAAGCTTCAATGGTCCCTGCTCCTCCGGCTTGGTCTGTGCTGTGTGCTTGTACCCCCGTGAGGTGGGCCCCATCGTAGCTGACCCAGAAACCTTAGCGGTTACACCTTACCAACGTGATCCTTTGTAAGGGTCTCGTAGTGTGCTTGCTAGCCATCTCACCTAAAGAAGTGTGATGAACAACTAGCGTAGCTCACGACTTGTGGGTAAAGTTGTGCAACCTCTCGAGAGTGTAAAACTGATATATCAGCTGTGCTCACAGTCATGAGTGGCCCAGATCCTCCGTCTGATTAGTGGGGTGTTTACCTTTGGTGGTTTGGCTTGATTTTCAGTAGTCTCATGATTAATTTTGATTAATTATTATGTAACTTGGGTTAGGGTAATTCATCCACTTGTAGTAAAAAGCTTTAATAAGAGTTGCCAAGATTAAAAGCTAATGCAGTTGAGTCAGCTAACCTTAGAGCCTCATAGCTCGTGTTATACTTGTTGAGTACAACTTGTGTACTCACACTTGCCTTCTCTACTCTTCTGTTCTCTTTGGGATGTCTTCGACTGCTGCTCAGTACCAGGCGACGTGGAGGACTATATCAGCGGACTCGACGATTTCTAGGCGTTGTCTTCCAGCCGACGTCCTTGTGGCGCCCTACCCTTCATGTATTTATTTTACGCTTCCGCATTCCTTGAACTGATTCCTGATTCAGTTGTAATAAAGATATTCATTATTAATTTATACGTTTTTATTTCGAGATACGTGTTGTGATATCTTGATGATTCTGTTGTATATATGCGTGACTTGATCCTGGCGCATATATGATTGCTCGATTTATCTTCTTATAGATCGGGTCTGACATCCACTCCTCGCGCCGATCGGTTACTAGGCTTACCGCTTTCCCATAATTTACGGCATGTGGCTAGTACTTTCAAACGCTTAACCACCGCTACCACACACTGCGATCTTATCAACTTTTATCAACACAGACGGGGTCTCTGCCAAGGTCATGAATCATAATCACAACCCCGTCCATTATCCTTATAGTGATTGCAGGAATGTAAACATTGCAACTCCTATAAAGCTCGCGAGTGACAGGCAATCACTCGACTTCTACCGGTCTTATTAGCATAGCTGCTACTCGGACTCAAGTTCTAATATACAGTACATAGGATCTTAGGTATATGTGACTAGGGTTTCCATACAACTCCTAAGACTTAGATGCATCAGTACAATAAATTAATATTTAAATTGCAGTGTATGAAAATAGGATTTATGTCCGGGGCTTGCCTTCGCTGGTGGGGCTGGGGTTAGAGATGTCAACACTAAAACCTTCCGAACAGGGGTTCGGGGCTTCAGTTAAATCTCCGAGGATGTTCTCAGGGTCATTAGAAATTCCTTCTTCTGGTTCCGGAATTAGCTGATAATCCCCATCAGTGAGAGTCGTCGAGTCTAGATGATATGCAAACATTATAATTTAGGGAATGCATACACTTCCATTTCATTTCACGATAAAGTTGCAATCCAATAAACAAACATTCCATTTAGCAAACCTATCATCTACTCTCCTACTGGGCAATCATTTATCGAGTACAAACTAAACTATCTAATTGCATGAAATGACATGTTTAGTTACTATAACCAACCAAACTAATTACATTAGTTAGCATGGGGGTGATCCTAATTTACCAAACTAATTCCATTAAACACTATTAGTGGATTTTAGGAACTAGATTTATTATTCTTTAAAGAAATAGGGTCATTATTATTAAAAACTTGTGTTTTTGATCAAATAATCAAACCCTAAGTCAAGAGCGATTACTAATACTACAAAAATTAGTATAAACAAACCTAATTGAAATAATCTTATCCTCAAATTTTCAAAATATTTTATGCAGTAAATAAATAGGGAGGGGAACGGCGGCATTCCGGTGAGGCGGCTCACCGGCGGTGGATCGGAAGGTGGGGGAGGAGCTTCAGGGGGTCGAGGCGGTTCACAAGAGCTGCTTGGCAGGGGCTAGGATGGCCGGAAAGGTTGGTCCCCACGGCGACCCGGGACGGTGGCGAGAGGGAGCTCGACGGCGAGGTGGATTCGGTGGTCAAGGGCGGCGATGGAGGGGCAGGCGAGCTTCACGGAAACAAGGCGAAGCTGCTAGAGGGGTTGGTGTGAATTGAGAAGAGGCAGGGCGAACTGTCCATGGCGGCGCGGAGCGACAACAATGGAGTTCAACGGCGGCGGTGTTCCGGTGGCCGGAGTGCAGGAAGGCGGCAAAGAAGTGGCTAGGAAGCTTCTTCGAGTAGATGTAGTGCTGGTGGCGAGCTCGGTGAGGTCCAAGAAGGGGTGGAGCGGTGGGACGATGGTGAAATCGATCGGCGACGGTGGACAGAACGGCCGGCGCGGCATTCTAGTGGCGCGAGCGTGAGGGAATGGAGAAGAACTGACTATGAAGCTTCAACGGGGTGTAGTGATGCCGGTGGAGCACGGGATTGTGGGTGTGGGGCGGCGGAGGCGGCTGATGAAGGCAAGCAGAGAGCGCGGCGGTGGTCCGGCGAGGTGCTGAGCAGAGGGGAAGCCGAAGAAGCAAAATGCGGGCACATGAGCAGATAAAAGAAGTCGAGAAGGACTCCTGGACGTGCAGCGGAACCAAGAAGAGGTATGGGCGAGTCAGAGAAGCTGTTGTCGATCGGCGGCACGACGTGGCGGCTTCGGGCGACAGCGGAGCGGCGTGGCATGCGCGGGAGAAGACAGCGGGAAGGTGCTGAGGCGGTGCCAGAGCTTCTTGGCGATGCGTGGAGCGGCGCTGGAGCAGGAGCTGGCCTCGGGCGGCGCGGCAACGGCGGCCAGTGGTGGCACTGCTGCGCGGTAGAGAGAACCGAGGAAGGAGAAAGGGGGGGGGAATCCTAGGGTCCTACCTGCAATTACAGGACCTATAGTGACTTCACTGTAAAACAAAACTTCCCACTATTCTAAAGCTCAAATGAGAAAATGGTCAAAATAAAAGTTGTAGAACTTTTTAAAAACTACAATTTGCTTTAAGGTTAAAGTTCAAAAACTCAAAGAATAAGGTTTTAGTTTTGAACTCTTGGACTAAATTCAAAATTATCAAGTTTTTGTACTATTAAAGGCAAATTTCATTAGGTTTTGGACCTAAATGCAAGTTTTTATGCAAGGTAATGATGACTAACATTCTTACACTTTGACCCCTAGTAAAAGTGAGAGCTACATTTGTTATTCAAAACCTTTGCACAAAAGGACTTGTATTTTTGAGAAATTACACATAAACCCTTATTTTCACACACGTCACTCAATTTCACATAATTCAACACCTACATTACAACTTCTCCCTCTGTTTGCTACATTCGGACACCTAGGGTATTACAACCTTCCCTCCTAAAAAAGAATCTCGTCCCGAGATTATAGGAATGATACAACTTGGAAGATAGATACCTAAGGAGTCTTAAGGAATTCGGGGAAGTTCTTCTAAAGATAGTCTTCCGTTTCCCAGGTGGCTTCTTCTTCAGTATGATGATCCCATAAAATTTTATACATCTTAATCTTCTTTCTTCTAGTGGTTCTCTCCTTGGTATCAAGAATCTGAATGGGTTGTTCGGCATAAGATAGATCAGGCTCGATCTTGATGGCTTGTGGTTCAAGAATCTCAGTAGGCACTTTGATGCACTTCTTGAGTTGAGATATATGGAAGACATCATGAATGGCTGCTAACTGAGAAGGAAGACGAATTCTATAAGCCACTGGCCCACAGGCTTCGGTGATTTCGAAAGGTCTGACATATTGAGGTGCTAACTTTCCTTTTATGCCGAAACGTTGAACACCTTTGGTAGGTGATACTCGAAGATAGACATAGTCTCCTACTTGGAATTGAAATGGTTTTCTCCTTTGGTCTGCGTAACTTTTCTGTCTAGACTGGGCTGCCTTAAGATTTGCTTGGATAATCTTAACCTTATCTTCAGCTTTAGTAACTAAGTCTGGTCCGAAGATTTTGCGTTCACCGGTCTCAGACCAACTCAAAGGAGTTCGACATCTTCGACTGTACAACGCCTCAAATGGAGCCATTTGAAGACTCGACTGATAGCTATTGTTATAAGAAAACTCAGCCAAGGCTAGACATTTATCCCAGTTTATACCATAGTGAATGGTACAAGCTCGGATCATGTCTTCAAGGATCTGATTAACTCACTCGGTTTGTCCGTCAGTTTGTGGATGGTATGCAGAGCTTCGAATCAGCTTGGTTTCGAGAGATGATTGCAACCGCTCCCAGAAGCGTGCAATGAATTGTGCCCCTCGATCAGAAATGATTGTTTTAGGGATACCATGCAGGCAAACAATTTGATCGAGATAGACTTCGGCATACTTCTTAGCAGTATAAGTTGTATGCATAGGGAGAAAGTGTGCTATTTTGGTGAGTCTATCAATAATTACCCAGATGGAGTCATGCTTCTGAGATGTGTTGGGAAGGCCTACGATGAAATCCATACTAATGTCTTCCCACTTCCAAAATGGAATAGGCAGTGGTTGGAATGTACCTGATACCTTCAGATGACTGGCTTTGACTCTCTGGCAGGTATCACATTCAGATACATACTTAGCAATTTCCCTTTTCATCCTGGTCCACCAAAAGTTTCGCCTAAGGTCTTGATACATTTTAGTACTACCAGGATGAATAGAAAACTTGGATAGATGTGCTTCATCAAGGATTTGTTTACGTAGTTGATGGTTCTTGGGTACAACAATATGATTGTTGAACCGTAGAACTCCTTGATGATCTGTGTGGAAACACCTATATTTTGCTTCTCCCTGAGATAGTTTCTGTTTGATAATTTTAATACCTTCATCATGCAATTGCGACATGATAATTCTATCTTGAAGGGTAGGTTCAATTGATATCAGATTCAGACTACCTTGAGGAATAATCTCCAGATTGAGTTTCTTCATTTGATAGCAGAGGGTTTTACTGAAGACTTCTATGGATAAGCAATGACAATGTGCCTTGCGGCTAAGTGCATCCGCAACCATATTAGCGTTGCCGGGATGGTAGTGTACTTCAAGATTGTAGTACTTGATCAATTCTGACCAGCGCCTTTGCCTCATATTTAAGTCAGCTTGAGTGAAGATATATTTGAGGCTCTTATGGTCAGTATAAATATTACACTTGGTGCCCATAAGATGATGTCTCCAAATCTTGAGAGTATGAATAACAGCTGCTAACTCAAGATCATGAGTTGGGTAATTTTGTTCATGATTCCGGAGTGCTCTGGAGGCATAAGCAATAACTCGGTTGTTTTACATAAGCACATAACCAAGTCCGGTTCCGGAAGCATCACAATAGACATCAAAAGGCTTGGTATTATCTGGCTGCGCTAATACTAGAGCAGTGGTTAGAAGTTTTCTCAGTGTATGAAATGCTTCTTCGCATTTATCATCCCAATGGAATTTAATCTCCTTCTTGAGTAGCTCCATCACAGGCTTGGCTATTTTACAGAAGTTTGGAATGAATCGACGATAATATCCTGCCAATCCAAGGAAGCTACGGATTTGATGGACTGAAGTTGGAGGCTTCCAATCCATAACTTCTTGAGCTTTAGTTGGATCAACCGATATGCCTTCGCTGGAGATAGTATGCCCTAGAAATCACACACTATCAAGCCAGAACTCGCATTTAGAGAATTTAGCATATAGGTGATGATCACGTAGTTGTTGAAGAATGACATGTAAATGATCAGCATGATCTTCTTCAGTTTTAGAGTATATCAGAACATCGTCGATGAAAACCACAATGAATTTATCAAGGCATGAAGATAGAATTCATAAGATATATGAAGTATGCTGTGCATTAGTGAGTCCAAAAGACATAACCAGATATTCATAAAGTCCATATCTAGTCGAGAAAGCTGTTTTTGGAATATCACTAGGCTTGATTTTGATCTGATGATAACCAGAGCGTAGATCAATCTTAGAGAAGACCTTGGCTCCAGCTAGTTGATCAAACAAGATGTCAATGCGGGGAAGAGGGTACTTATTTTTTATAGTGACCACATTGAGTGGACAGTAATCAACACATAGCCTTAAGCTAATATCCTTCTTCTTTACGAATAGAGCGGGGCATCCCCAAAGTGAAGCACTTGGGCATATGAAACCCTTATCAAGAAGATCTTGAAGTTGTATCTTTAGCTCGGCCAGTTCATTAGGCGGCATATGATACGGCCTCTTGGAAATAGGAGTTGTGCCAGGTTGGAGCTCAATAACGAACTCAATGTCCCGATCTGGTGGCATCTCAGGCAAATCGTCTGGAAAGACATCAGGATACTCACAGACTATAAGAATGTCTTCTAATTTAATGTCTGTGGTCGCATAAACACAAGAGTAGAAGTACTCTTGTTGGGGTAGATAGAGGGTAGTGGCTCCGTTATATGGTGAGTCAATCTCAATAACTCGGGAAGAGATATCTAATAGCACTTTATGTTTCGTCATCCAATCCATCCCAAGTATGATATCCATACCCTCTAAATGGAGCAAAACCAAATCAGTTTTTATTACCTTACTGCCCAACTGTATTGGCACATATCTAATCAGTTGATTGGAACTAATCTTTCCCCCAGGGGTAGAGATCATATACGACCCCTTGGTTTGACAAGAATCAAGTCCCACTCGGGCACCACACTTATCGCTAATGAAGCTGTGGGTTGCACCGGAATCAAATAGGATAATAACGGGTTTATAGTCGATAGAAAATGTACCCGTCATTATGGGGGCTCCTTCTGGAAGTTCTGCAAGGGTGGCGAAGTTGACTCGCCCTTTCCAGACTTGCATTACTCGCTTCTTGCCCTTGCCCTGGTTGTTTTGATTAAAACCCTACCCTTGAAAAGGCTTCCTGGGTCGAGAACAATCCTTGATAAAGTGGTCCGCACTCCCGCAGTTGAAACAGCGATTAGTGCTGCTCCCCAGCTGAAACTGTTGAACATTTGGCCTTGGGCCAAACTGTTGCAGCTCTTGCGAAGACAGTGAAGGTCTACATCCTCCTTTCTGTTGAGGTGGGCAGAAAACCAATCTGCCAGGTGGGGCATTCTGCTGCGACGCTCTGAACCGTGCATTGGGAACAAAATGATACCTCGGTGACTGAGCACTCGAGGATCCTGTGGGGGCCTTCCGTTTCTTCTCGGCATGATGTGCCATGATGCATTCCTCCTGGGTTAGGACCATATTAACCAGCTCACTAAAAGTATTAGCCTTAACAAGGTTTAGGCATTCCTTGAGCTTGGTATTAAGGCCACGACGGAAACGATCCTGCTTCTTCGCATCATTGCAGCGTGATAACTCGCATATTGGCACAGATGATTGAAAGTCTGTGCATACTGCAGTACCGTACGGGTGCCTTGGGTGAGTGCCAGGAATTCATTCGGCTTCCGCTCCAACAGTCCTTCAGGAATGTGATGTGCCCTAAAGGCAGTCCAAAATTCCTCCTAGGAGATAACATGTCCAGCGGGTTGCATGGCGCAATAGTTATCCCACCAAATGCGGGCAGCGCCACGAAGTTGTTGGGCGGCGAAGTGAGCTTTACTCGAGTCCGCACAAGGTATAGTAAGAAGGGCGAACTTTGATTCAATAGTATGAAGCCAGGCATCAGTATCAAGAGGTTCTTCAGTTTTACTGAACAATGGGGGCTGGGTACTGAAGAAATCTTGATAGCTTGCCACTTGAGGGTTGAGGTCATCACGACCTCCTCGTGGTTGTTGGCGATGCTGGTTCTGTTGTGCCTGCACTAGCAGATTGAGAAGCTCAGTCTGCCGTGCCATAACCTCTGCTAGATTTGGTGGTAGCGGTGGCGGTTGTTGTGAACCGCTAGCCTGATCTGGCCTGAAACCTTCAGGAGTTCCACGCGTAGCGCCAACCATCTGAAAAACATGGAAGATGTCCATTACAACAGGTTATTCTTGCTTCCATTATCAGAGACATGTTGCATGGTACAACATATTGAAACAGCATAAGAACGATGAAGAGCATACACAATGAGTTTGAGAAATGTATACAATTCGCGTCCATCTCATCAAATAAACTCAACAGTCATAGATAGGAAGGAGAAATGGATAAGGACGATGATTGTGAAACCCAACTGGTGGTCACCATATAATACATAATTCTGGTAGTCTTTAAAGTACATAAACAACTAGAGTTCAACTACTATAAGCCATAATGTTACAACAAGTGGCCTTATCCTAGTGGTCATATTACATCCCTCCTATTTACGAATGCTACATCTTAGGATCATAACACCAGCTGCACCATCTTGCCTAAAAGTCATCTAAATTGCCCACAGACAATGCACTCCCCGAGGAAGAGTCATCATCCTGAGGGTTGGGCTCTGGATCTCCATGTTCCGAATCTATCTCGGACATGCCTTCAATTTCCTCGGGTTCTTCTTCTAAATCTTCCTCCTCTTCTTCCACCTCATTCGGCACAAGAGGACGCATTTGCTGTTCTTGGAGCATCTCAATATGTCCAAGGGCGTCACCTAATTCTTGGTTCAAGTCATGGACTTGTTCCTGCAAAAAGTCAATTACGATGTTGCGCTGAAGAATTTGAGCATCACTCTCCAAGATCTGCACCTCCAAATGCCCAATAGTAGTATCTCTCCCGACAATTCCTTGACCAAGTGAATGGATCTGGTCATCTTTCAGGGTAAGATCCCTATGAAAATCCTAGGCCAGATTCACCATATCATCCATACACCTTTGCTTAAGTGACTGGAGGCGGTACTGAGCGTTCATATACCTGATCACTGCCCTGAGGGTCTCCTCGGCTATATCTCCAACTAAATGTCCGAGATAAGTTGTTCTGAAGATCCACTCAGCATCGTGTGCAAAAACTGTTGGAAACAGTCCGATGGGGTAAGCTGCTACCGCATTCCGGTGCTGTTCACAAAAAGTGGTTATAGCCTTGAAGGCTGCTGCTTCGAAAGCATCCACGAGATGATATCCAACAACCTCTATCTCAATAGATTGCCACTCAACAGTAGGATGCTGCGGAATAGTAACAGTAGCACGGCATCGAGGGACTCCGACCTCAGTAAACTCACGACCCTTATACTGTGGTGGATCCGGGTAGTGATAAAGACGAAGTGTATCCCACAGAATTCTCAGAAACCCTTCCCAACACAGGCAATCAGTGTGAGCATATCTTTCAGCATCCCAATAGGTCCTCTGAACATCTGCCATCTGAATCAAAAGGATTCAAATGTTAGATAGGATAGAAATTTTCCTAAAGTTTGAAGAAGGCTGTGGAAAAATGTGAGTCAAGCTCATGAAATTGCTGGATTGCATCATAGTATCTATCCGACTAAGAGCTCACAAGATAAAGGGAACGAGACATCTGATTCTGGTAATAGCAAAGATTGGATATCAGATGGACATTATAGATCTTGAGGATGAAACAAAAGGTGCCAAGATACTAACCCTATAGCTGTCCATATGACCATTTCAAGATTACACTTGTGAATAACAACACTCTAGGTATCCTTATGACAACATAAGCACGAAGTCTAACTTACAAACAATAGTTCAAAGATGCATGCACGTACTACATCCTCACAAACAAAAATAATTGCCCAGTAATCTCTGTCTTACGTGGTTAGTTACGGTGGCATAACATAGGTACGTCTCTCCCTATAATATCTAGTCGATAAATCCTAACCGTTCAGAACCTATCGAATCGTGGTTAGTGTACCTGCAGAAAACCACAATATATATATCCAATGAACCTTTCATGCCAGCACATCATCAAAGCGTTCCTAACCATTACTGTTCACTATAGAAACAGCATCTGTACAATTACCGCCGTACAGACAACATTAACATACGTTATCGAAACAACGTATTCACGGGGGTACCGCAAAATGCGGGGGTATGAACAGCGATCACCATACCCTATGACTAACCATATACTCCCAATATAACCAACCGAAGTTGATATATTGGCAGCATCTCAAGTAGGCCACTGCTTGAGAAACAGCGTTCGGTTCGCATCACCAACGGGAAGGCTAACTCCCTAGTTAGCTGAGGATCCTTACCTTCTTACCTTCGCGATGAGAGCGTCGTTACAGAATATGAGGTTGATTATGCAAAGATTTAAGTTTTAATGAAAAAGTAATTGTAACACCCTAATGTAATTTTCCCAAGTTTTAAGGAATTTATTTTGGCTCAAATAAAATTTTCAAGGTTTTTCTAATTTATCCTGCATTTAAAAGAAATTTATAACACGGGAAAATAAAATTTATTATAAGGTCAACATGTTTGTGCATTCATGCTGGTGCATAAGTTTTATTTGGTTGAGTGCATACAAGTTGAATTCAAATTCGAACTGAATTCCAATAGATTTGAGTGGAAACAGGAAAGTGAGTCAGTCATTCTCTCTTTTCTCACTAATTCCTTTTCTATTCTCAGTCATTCCTTCCTTTCTCAGTAATTCCTTTTCTATTCTCAGTCATTCCTTCCTTTCTCAGTAATTCCTTTTCTATTCTCAGTCATTCCTTCCTTTCTCAGTAATTCCTTTTCTATTCTCAGTCATTCCTTCCTTTCTCAGTAATTCCTTTCCTATTCTCAGTCATTCCCTCAGCCTGACCCCACCTGTCGGCCCCTTCCCCCTCTCCTCCTTCTTCTCCGGCGCTCAACTTCCCCCGAGATCTCCGGCGAGCTTCCTTATCCGGGCCCGCACGCCCAGGTAGCGCCGCCGCCCTACAAAGAGCAGCCCCGACCCAACCCATCTGAACCCTAAACCTAGCCCTGCATCGGCCGAAGGTCCTTAGCACCGCCGCCTCCTTCTTTCCTCTGCCGCGCAGACGCCTCGGCCTCACTGTCGACTGGCCGTTCCGCCGCACCCCGCACCACCACATCAATCGCAAAAGCTCCGCTTCGCCATCCTGAAGCTCCCCGAGCCCAGCATCGCAGCCCTACGCCTCGGCATCGACCAAATTTCCCGAAGGAACCTTTGACGGTGAGCCGCTCCGCCGTCGGAATTCCTCGTCATTGTAGCATCCTGATCCGTCTTAACCCCCTGGTTACCTCCGCAGGGAGTTCCCTGACCTATCCGCACGACCAAGGGACCCCGAACCCCCTACAACAGCATTCCCCACAAGCTCCGCCGTCTCCGCCGCTCGGACCTCGTCGCCGACCATCTTGCGCTGTTTCTCCGGCTAGTTCGAATCCTCGGTGAGCATCAGCACGCTTCCCTCTCCCTCTTACGCTACCTATCATGAACCGTAGGCCGCACCCGAAGTCGCGGCGCCGTCGCCGGCGTGCGCCGCCGTGCAGACCCGCTGTCCCCGCGAGCCCACCAGATCAGACCAGTCCGATCCAGATCGGACCGTCCGTAAACGTCAGTCAGATCGGACCAGTCCGAACTCCGCTGTTTAGATCGGACCGTCCGAACCGGAGTGCGTCTGAACTGTTCGATTTAGATCCAACCGCCCAGATTAGAAGCCGCATACCCCTTCAGCCTTGGCGTTTTGCTAAAGAGTCCTTGTGTTGGTTTGAAATCAACCCGCCGTCCCGCTTAGGTTAAAAAGTATTTGCAGGCAGGCCCTTTCCTTCATGTTTGACCCCCTGAGCTCCCTGGATTTTGAACCCGCAGTCCATATCTTGGGTTTTTCTCGTGCTAGCCCCTAGATCTAGGCTTTAATTACGTTTAAGTCCTCGGTTTTTGCGCAGAACCCCTTAGGACCTCCAGTTTTCTTACAAATGGGTCCCTGGATCCTGTTTAAAGCGTAGTTTTCGCGTTTTAGCTCTGTTTTAGGTGTTCTTTATATCCACGTGATCGTTGTAACGCGTAGAATAGCTTTAGACTAGTTTGGTGTGCTGTTTCCATGTAATGTTGTACTGTTTTCTTATAGTTTGCTATGGTTTGTGCATGTGTGTATGTGTGGACTATGCTTGATAATCGTGAGTAGACGCGGAGCCTTTGGATCAGTACCAGGAGCAGCCGTCTTCCGAGCAGTTCGAGCAGCAGCCGGGAGAGTACGAGGAAGGCAAGTATAACACGAACCTCCTATCACTTTTAACTACAATTTCATACTGCATTTTTAATTCTGTATGCCTATAAGGACTTCCTAGCCACCTTTATATCCTTATATATATATCCTATGGGTTGCATTTTGGTTAGTTGTGCTAGGTTGCTGCGCTATAACAAGTCTTGGTCCTTTTTAATTAATTTGATTAATGGTCTCATGCAACTTAATTCTGGAGCCGACCCTCTGTGCTGTGTGCTTGAGTGGTTTGTGCGTCCTTAAAAATATGTTTTTGTAGAAACATGGTTTAGGGGGCCAGCACGGTGCTTAGTGCTTGGTTGGCCACTCTCCCTAAGGACCGGTTCATAGAGCGACAACCTGGGACAACCGCGCAACCACAAGTGTGGCAGAACCAACCTGAATTATACCGGCTCAAGTACGTGAGTCCACTCCCGAGGGCTCCAACGTGCTTCAAACGGTATAATCCCTTGGCCTGTCGGGTAACGTCCCGATAAACCACCGATACTCAGGATCAAATAAGGTTACCTCACACGAAGGTGAGTCCAGAGATACAATCACCATCACAATTTACATAACAGGGGATTACATTACAAGAGTTTATAAAAATAGTACAAAGTTTCAAACTTAGAGAAAACAATACAAACTATTTAAGCTAAGACCTTTAGCAGCGGAAAACATACGCGATGATCTATAGCACGTCGACAAGACGGATGTCATGCTAAGCCCAGGCACGACATCACTCGGTATCACCAATGTTGGCCGAGGACGGATTCCATTCCACGGACCAACCTTCTGGAAGAGCACAGGGCCAAGGCAGGGAAGAGTAGGGTCTTCACAGAGGTCACCTGAAAAACATACAACTAGCAAGGCTGAGTATACTAATACTCAGCAAGGCTTACCCGGAGTTGGGTATACTTAGCCCATAACTAGACTTATGAAAGCTTATAATTGTTCTGGGTTTAGTTTCAGCTGAAAAGCAACAAAGAGTAGATCCTTAATTTCCAGTTTTAGCTTTCAGATTCTAGTTAATTATCCATTCTAAGTAAGCACCTATATCTAAGCAAGCATGGTATAATCTTTTGTCAAGCATCATCTTTGATAACCATAATATTGCTCTTGTTACTCTATGTGGAAAAGGGATCAAGCAGTCTCAATCTTCGTGAGAGGCGGACGATTCTGAATCGAATTTAACCTTGCAAGGTAAACCTAACACACACGCTTGGAACACCACAGGGTCATTCCAAAGCAACCGTTTGCCTTTCATTCCGACTCGTGGATCAGAGCCACCACAAGCGACTGCAGGAACATACGCACGTCACTCGTGCAGGACATACGTCTGTAGCGCGACTACAAAACCCGTATTCCTGGTTGCCCTTGCAACACGTATTTCCCCAGTCGAACCAAGTAACCAAAAGAACCAAATACATGTGGTGGGAGGTATGTCCACTCCTCGGGCCGATTGGCTACTAGGCTTACCGCTTACCCATAACTCACGGCATGTGGCTAGTACTTTCAAACACTTAACCCGCACTTCCACACACTGCGACCTTATCAGATTCATCAACACAGACGGGGTATCATCTCAACCATGATACCGCACAAAACTCCCGTCCGGCATCCTTATAGTGGTAACAGGAATGTAAACATTACAATTCCTATATCGCGCGAGTGACAGAAAATCACCCGACTTCTACCGGCCCTATTAGCATAGCAGCTAGCCGGACTCAAATACTAGTATTCAATACATCGGTTCCTAGGAAAATGCAACTAGGGTTTCAAGCAATACCTAAGAACTTAATGCATAGAATACGTAAATAGATATAAAGTGCAGTGTAATTAAAATAGTAGGTTATGTCCGGGGCTTGCCTTTACTGGTGGGGCTGGGGTTAGTCAAGTTAATAACGTCCGAACTTTGGTTCGGGCCTTCAAAGAATTCCCTGACGAAGTTCTTGAGGTCTTCAAAACAACCTTCTTCTGGTTCCGGGATCTGTAGGAATTTTCACGGCTCGATCCACGATCAGCTGATAATCACCTCCAGCGAGGATAGTCGGATCTATATGATATGCAAAAAATATAGAATTAAAGGATGCATAGTCTTTTTATTTTATTTCACAATACGTTGCAGTCCAAAATATTAACACCCAAGAATTCATGGTGTAAAAGAAACTTAAATTTTGAATTATAACTATTCAACTTACGACCATAACATTAATTTAATTGGAAACAGGAATTAAAATACTTAAATTTAAATTTAAGATTGAAAGTAAACCCTAAATAATTAGGGTTATAAAGTTTTGAAAACTTAAACACAGATCAATTGCATATTTAAAGATTTTGATCAAAAGATTTAATTAAATAAGCTTTACTGAAAAGGCTTTAGCTAATTTTTATATAAAACAAATGGAATTGATTAATCTTATAAGAATTGAATTATAAACAAGATTAGGTTTAAATAGTCCATATTATTACATACTTAATCTATGGAGATTGTATATTACAAATCATGATCACCAAGTTAACCTATAGGGTAAAAGTTGGAATTACGAATTGGATATTACATTTTTATGTCTTAGATTCAACATTGATTCAAAACTATTTGGTTTCAAATCAAACTCACTTAATAGAAGTTATAGAGTTCAAAACCTAGTTTCAAACAAAATTGGTTTTGTAATTTTTGGAATTTCCTACAATTCTCTATTGAATTTACAAGCCAAAAATACCACTCACATGAAATAACAAGCGCCCATTCACTTCTATTCTAAATACGGCACAAACTATTTATTTTCACAGCATGGTCATAAAACAAAAGTGATAGAATTTGAAATGAAGATTCACATGCAACTGGTTTCATATTTTTTTGAATTTTCTACGATTTTCTAGGGATTTTACAAGTCAGCAGCATCACTTCACACGAAATATCAAGCACCCTTACATACAGGTCCTCGAACAGTACTGTTCCTATGGGTCTACACTTCGCAGAAAACACCCTGAGCTTGCTCTAATTGTTGCACAAGGTCCTCAAGGCGAGCTTGAACAGAGGAGGCGCTTGGGGAGTTTGGTTCCAACGGGAGGGGACCATGCCGGCGGTCGGGGAGTGTCGAGCAGCACCCTGGGGACTCCTTTTGGCGATCAGGAAGCGAGGAGAAGGGCCACAGGGAGACATCGACGTTGGGGAAAAAAACTTACAGGTGCTGCTGTTCTGTGCTGCTGTTCTGGCCGGTTGGGCAGGAGGCGACGATGCAGCTCTGTCCTGGGGAAGGGCAGGGGCGGCACAGGGACCCGGAGGCGGGGTTGGAGGCGGCCTGGAATAGAGGGGCAGCGCACAGCAGGGAGGAGGAAGGGGATGGCAGTTCTGCGCAAGGGAAGCAGCAGCAAACAGAACGAGGGAAGGAAAATGAAGGCGTCAGGAGGTGGGGAAATGCCAGTGGAGGCAGTCCTCTGTGGTGAAGCAACTCAGGAAGGAGAGGGCCGTAGCAGGGATAGGCAGGAGGCGCACAGGAGGGGGTGGCGTGGGGAGGTCGGCCACGTGCAGCTCGGGCGGCAGCGGCAGACACGTAGGGGCGCGAGGAAAGGCCACGGAGGCGGGCTAGGGCAAGGGGGCAGGCCTAGGGGTGGCGCACGGGGGTGAGAGGGCAAGGGGAACGCACTGCCGCAGCCTGTATTCAAGAATTGCGGCGCCGGAACAGTGAAGCAAGGGAACAGAGAGGATTATCCAGAGGAAGAAGAAGAAAGAAGATTGGGGACGACTGGACCTAAATGTAATTTTTCAAAATTCCAGGGACCTGTCTGTAAACAAGCGATAACTTTTAAACTAGAGCTCAAAAGGAAAAGTGTTCAAAATGAAAGTTGTAAAACTTTTCAAGCTCTACAACTTTGTTTTAGGGTTTGAATTCAAAAACTCAAAATATACAACTTTATTTTGAGATTTTGGACTAACCTTAAGTTTTATAAAAATTTGTCCTTGTTGCATATTTTACACACAACTTGGGCCTAATTGCAAGTTTTCAGAGCTGTCATGATTACTTGCATTCTTATAATTTGGCCCCTAGTAACTTTTGAAAATTACTTTTGTAACTCATGCATTTGCACAAAAGGACTCATATTTTTATAAAATTACACATAGGGTCTTATTGCTACAATTACATCCAATCTTATACATATCTACACATGCATTACATTTCATACATATTATGGTACAATTTGACACCTAGGGTGTCACAGCCCTCCCCCCTAAAAAGAATCTCGTCCCGAGATTCGAAGGCAGAAAGAATCAGACGATTAGGTTTGGGGATTGGCTTGAAGGAAGTTTGGGAAATTTTGTTGAAGATAATATTCTGTTTCCCAGGTTGCTTCTTCTTCGGTGTGGTGATCCCATAAGATCTTGTACATCTTAACTGTCTTTCTTCTGGTGACTCTTTCCTTGGTATCCAAAATTTGAATAGGTTGCTCGGTGTAAGACAGATCAGGCTCAATCTCAATGGCGGTGGTTTCAATAATCTCCGTAGGTACTTTAATACACTTCTTGAGTTGAGAGACATGGAAAACATCATGAATGGCAGCCAATTGAGATGGAAGGCGAATTTTGTAAGCCACTGGGCCACAAACTTTAAGAATTTCAAAGGGTCCAACATACCGTGGTGCTAACTTTCCTTTTATGCCGAAACGCTGGACACCTTTGGTAGGAGAGACTCGGAGATAAACAAAATCTCCTACATGGAACTGCAAAGGTTTCCTTCTTTTATCTGCATAGCTTTTTTGTCTAGACTGAGCGGTTTTGAGATTGGCTTGAATAACCTTGACCTTATCTTCGGCTTCTACAACCAGATCGGGTCCGAAGATGTGGCGTTCACCGGTCTGAGACCAATTCAAAGGAGTTCGGCACCTGCGACCGTATAACGCCTCAAATGGAGCCATCTGAAGACTAGATTGATAGCTATTGTTGTAAGAAAACTCGGCCAAGGCAAGACATTTGTCCCAGCTTGTACCATAATGTATAACACAAGCTCGGAGCATATCTTCAAGAATTTGATTGACTCGCTCAGTCTGTCCATCAGTCTGGGGATGATATGCAGAGCTTCGAATTAGTTTAGTTCCAAGAGCTGACTGCAACTGTTCCCAGAAGCGTGCAATGAATTGGGGCCCTCGATCAGAAATAATGGTCTTAGGGACACCATGCAACCGAACAATTTGATCCAGATAGACTTCGGCATACTTCTTAGCTAAGTAAGTGGTATGCACGGGAAGAAAATGAGCTGTTTTGGTAAGTCTATCAACGATTACCCATATGGAGTCATGCTTTTGAGATGTATTGGGAAGACCAACAATGAAATCCATACTGATGTCTTCCCATTTCCATGACGGAATGGGTAGTGGCTGAAGTGTACCAGATGCTTTGAGATGAGTGGCTTTGACTCTCTGGCACGTATCACACTCAGATACATACTTGGCAATTTCTCTTTTCATTCTGGTCCACCAAAAATTTTGTCGAAAATCTTGATACATTTTGGTACTACCAGGATGAATAGAGAACTTGGATAGATGTGCCTCATTAAGGATTTGCTTGCGAAGCTGATGATCTTTAGGTACAACAATTCGATTGTTGAACCATAAGGTTCCTTGATGATCAGTGTGAAAACACTTATATTTAGCTTCTCCCTGTGATAGCTTTAGCTTAATATTATTGATACCCTCATTATGTAGTTGAGACTTGATAATTTTATCTCGAAGGGTATTCTCGATGGATAAATGATTCAGACTACCTTGAGGAATGATTTCTAAATTGAGTTTCCTCATCTGATTGCAGAGAGTGTCACTGATGGTTGCTATAGACAAACAGTGACAACGTGCTTTGCGGCTAAGGGCATCTGCAACCACATTGGCCTTGCCAGGATGGTAATGTACCTCAAGGTCGTAGTCTTTGATCAGTTCTAACCAACGCCTTTGCCTCATATTCAAGTCAGCTTGGGTGAAGATATACTTGAGGCTCTTATGGTCAGTGTAGATGTTACACTTAGCACCCATAAGATGATGTCTCCAGATCTTGAGAGCATGAATAACCGCTGCCAATTCAAGATCATGAGTTGGATAATTTTGCTCATGATTTCGAAGTGCTCTGGATGCGTAAGCGATGACTCGGTTGTTTTGCATAAGAACACAACCAAGGCCAGTTCCAGAGGCATCGCAATAGACATCAAAAGGCTGAGTATTATCCGGCTGAGCTAGTACTGGGGCAGTTGTCAAAAGTCTTCTCAAAGTGTGGAATGCTTCATCACACTTAGTATCCCAGCAAAACTTAACTTCTTTCTTCAATAGCTCAGTCATTGGTTTAGCTATCTTGGAGAAGTCTGGAATGAATCGACGATAATATCCTGCCAAGCCAAGGAAACTTCGAATTTGATGGACTGAAGTTGGGGGCTTCCAATCCATAACTTCCTGGACTTTAGTAGGATCAACCGATATGCCTTCACTAGAGATAGTGTGTCCCAAAAATTTCACACTATCTAGCCAAAATTCACATTTCGAAAATTTGGCATAAAGGCGATGATCACGTAGTCGTTGAAGCACGACACGTAGATGATTAACATGGTCTTCTTTAGTCTTGGAATATATCAGAATATCGTCGATGAAGACCACGACGAATTTGTCAAGTTCCGGCATAAAGACTGAATTCATAAGATACATAAAATATGCCGGTGCATTGGTAAGCCCAAATGACATAACCAGATATTCATAAAGTCCATATCTGGTTGAGAAGGCCGTTTTTGGAATGTCGCAAGGCCTAATCTTGATCTGATGATAGCCAGAGCGTAAGTCAATTTTTGAGAAGACTTTAGCTCCAGCTAACTGATCAAATAATATGTCAATGCGGGGAAGAGGGTACTTATTTTTGATGGTGACCGCATTGAGTGGACGATAATCGACACATAGCCTTAGGCTATTGTCTTTCTTCTTTACAAAGAGAGCAGGACAACCCCAAGGTGACGCACTAGGGCGTATGAAACCTTTATCAAGGAGATCTTGGAGTTGGATTTTCAATTCAGCCAATTCATTTGGAGGCATGCGATACGGCCTCTTCGAGATAGGAGCTGTGCCTGGTTGGAGTTCAATAATAAACTCAATATCTCTGTCAGGTGGCATTCCAGGCAAGTCGTCCGGAAAGACATCGGGATATTCACAGACTACTGGGATATCTTTTACTTTGACGTCTGTGATGGCATAAGTGCAAGAGTGCAAATACTCTTGCTGAGGCAGATAGAGGATAATAGCTTCTTGATGTGGTGAGTTAATCTCAATAACTCGGGATGAGATGTCTAACAACACTCCATGTTCTGTCATCCAATTTGTCCCGAGTATAACATCAATACCCTCTAGATCTAGCAGTACTAAATCAGTCTTGATTAGTTTACTGCCGAATTGAATTGGTACGCTTCTAATCATTTGATTAGAAGTAATCTTCCCTCCAGGAGTAGAAATCATGTATGATCCTTGGGTAAAACAAGGATCAAGTCTTATTCGGGTACTGCAGTTGTTACTAATGAAACTATGGGTTGCTCCTGAATCGAATAATGTAACAACTGGTTTGTGGTGTATCAAAAATGTACCCGACATGATAGGAGCTCCATCTGGAAGTTCTGCAAGGGTAGTGAAATTAATTTGCCCTTGCCGGACTCGCATCATCTGTCTCTTGCCCTTATTCTGGTTATTCTGACTGGAGCTTTGCCCTCGATTAGATTTCTTGGGTTGCAGACAATCTCTGATAAAGTGATCCACACTTCCGCAATTTAAACAGCAATGAGTGTTGCTCTTTTGTCGAGCTTGTTGAATATTCAGCCGTGGGCCAAATTGTTGTGGTTGTTGTAGAAGTACAGGAGGTTGATACTCTTCTTGCTGTTGAGACGGCCTAAGAACCAATCTGCCAATCGGAGCTTTTCGTGGTGGTGCTTCAGGCAATACGTTCTGATCAAACTGATACCACGAGGGTTGAATGCTCGTGGATCCAGTGGATACCTTACGCTTCTTTTCGGCACGGTGTGCCATAATGCAATCCTCCTGAGTCAGTGCCATGTTGACCAACTCACTGAAAGTCTTCGCCTTGACAAGATTCAGATGTTCTTTGAGCTTTGTATCCAAACCTCGACGAAAACGATCCTGCTTCTTGGCATCACTATCAGCATGATAGCCTGCATACTGACACAGGTGATTAAAAGCCTGTGCATACTGCAGTACAGTGCGGGTGCCTTGAGTAAGTGCCAAGAACTCATTCAGTTTCCGCTCCACCAGCCCTTCAGGTATATGATATGCCCTGAAGGAATTACAGAACTCTTCCCAGGAGATAACATGGCCATCAGTTTGCATAGCACAATAATTATCCCACCAGATACGGGCAGCTCCGTGCAATTGTTGGGCAGCAAAATAAGCCTTGTTGGAGTCCGCACATGGAATTGTAAGAAGAGCAAACTTAGATTCAATGGTGCGGAGCCAAGCATCAGCATCCAAGGGCTCCTCCGCTTTGCTGAACAGCGGGGGCTGAGTACTGAGGAAATCTTGATAAGTTGCCACCTGAGGTTCATCACGACCTTGTGGCTGCTGGTGTTGTTGATTCTGTTGTGCTTGTACCAACAGATTGAGAAGTTCAGTTTGCCGAGCCATAGCCTCGGCTAGATGTGAAAGCAATGGAGATGGTGGTTGGGAATTGCTGGATTGATCTGCCCGGAAACCTTCCGGGGTTCCACGTGTAGCTCCAACCATCTGAAACAAAGATTCGGATGATAGAATTTATTTACCCTGCTGAAGACTTACAAGGCAAATAGGACGAGATAATTGATTTTGATATAGCAAGGATTGGAAAGCAGGAAGATACTTAAGAGACTTAATCAATACTGCTACAAGAATCCCACTAACCACACCAAAGATCAACATTCTAACACACATCCTTAGAAGAACCCAAAACACACCCTGTATGATGCATTTAATGATGAGTTATGCATGCACGTTCTACTCGTCCTCACAAACTAAAAACAATTGCCGAATATCTTCGGACTTACGTGGTTAGTTTCGGTGGCATAATACATACGTCTCTCACTATTAACTAGTCGATAATCCCTATGCGTCCTAGTTTCGTATTCGTGGTTAGTGTACCTGCAGAAAACCACAATATATATCCAATGAACCTTTCATGCCAGCATGTCATGAAAGCGTTCCCATTCATTACTGTTCACTATAGAAACAGCATCTGTACAATTACCGCCGTACAGACAACGTTAGCATACGTTATCGAGATAACGTATTCACGAGGGTACCGCAAAATGCGGGGATATGAACAGCGATCGCCATATCCTGCGCCGAACCATATACTCCCAATGTAGTCAACCGAGGTTGGTACATTGGCAGCATCTCAAGTAGGCCACTGCTTGAGAAACAGCGTTCGGTTCGCATCACCGACGGGAAGGCCAAGCTCCCTCAGTTGGCTGAGGATCCTTACCTCCTTACCTCACCATCGAAGATGTCGTTACAGAAAGTAAAGTTGGGTTGTGCATGAATTTAAGTTTTAACAGAAAAGTAATGCTGGTAGTTAGGGTTATATATATATGTATAGCCACCTCTATTTCCCTCATAAGCATTACCCTAGGGCTTTACGTACTAAGCATAATCCTTAACGGATCCAACGCGACTTTGCCAAACATTTTGTTGGTCAAACTTTTATACTGAAAGCATTTTTAAGGTAAAATGTATCTCTAGAGTAACCTTATAGCTCTGATACCAGCTGTGGCAGAACCAACCTGAATTATACCGGCTCAAGTACGTGAGTCCACTCCCGAGGGCTCCAACGTGCTTCAAACGGTATAATCCCTTGGCCTGTCGGGTAACGTCCCGATAAACCACCGATACTCAGGATCAAATAAGGTTACCTCACACGAAGGTGAGTCCAGAGATACAATCACCATCACAATTTACATAACAGGGGATTACATTACAAGAGTTTATAAAAATAGTACAAAGTTTCAAACTTAGAGAAAACAATACAAACTATTTAAGCTAAGACCTTTAGCAGCGGAAAACATACGCGATGATCTATAGCACGTCGACAAGACGGATGTCATGCTAAGCCCAGGCACGACATCACTCGGTATCACCAATGTTGGCCGAGGACGGATTCCATTCCACGGACCAACCTTCTGGAAGAGCACAGGGCCAAGGCAGGGAAGAGTAGGGTCTTCACAGAGGTCACCTGAAAAACATACAACTAGCAAGGCTGAGTATACTAATACTCAGCAAGGCTTACCCGGAGTTGGGTATACTTAGCCCATAACTAGACTTATGAAAGCTTATAATTGTTCTGGGTTTAGTTTCAGCTGAAAAGCAACAAAGAGTAGATCCTTAATTTCCAGTTTTAGCTTTCAGATTCTAGTTAATTATCCATTCTAAGTAAGCACCTATATCTAAGCAAGCATGGTATAATCTTTTGTCAAGCATCATCTTTGATAACCATAATATTGCTCTTGTTACTCTATGTGGAAAAGGGATCAAGCAGTCTCAATCTTCGTGAGAGGCGGACGATTCTGAATCGAATTTAACCTTGCAAGGTAAACCTAACACACACGCTTGGAACACCACAGGGTCATTCCAAAGCAACCGTTTGCCTTTCATTCCGACTCGTGGATCAGAGCCACCACAAGCGACTGCAGGAACATACGCACGTCACTCGTGCAGGACATACGTCTGTAGCGCGACTACAAAACCCGTATTCCTGGTTGCCCTTGCAACACGTATTTCCCCAGTCGAACCAAGTAACCAAAAGAACCAAATACATGTGGTGGGAGGTATGTCCACTCCTCGGGCCGATTGGCTACTAGGCTTACCGCTTACCCATAACTCACGGCATGTGGCTAGTACTTTCAAACACTTAACCCGCACTTCCACACACTGCGACCTTATCAGATTCATCAACACAGACGGGGTATCATCTCAACCATGATACCGCACAAAACTCCCGTCCGGCATCCTTATAGTGGTAACAGGAATGTAAACATTACAATTCCTATATCGCGCGAGTGACAGAAAATCACCCGACTTCTACCGGCCCTATTAGCATAGCAGCTAGCCGGACTCAAATACTAGTATTCAATACATCGGTTCCTAGGAAAATGCAACTAGGGTTTCAAGCAATACCTAAGAACTTAATGCATAGAATACGTAAATAGATATAAAGTGCAGTGTAATTAAAATAGTAGGTTATGTCCGGGGCTTGCCTTTACTGGTGGGGCTGGGGTTAGTCAAGTTAATAACGTCCGAACTTTGGTTCGGGCCTTCAAAGAATTCCCTGACGAAGTTCTTGAGGTCTTCAAAACAACCTTCTTCTGGTTCCGGGATCTGTAGGAATTTTCACGGCTCGATCCACGATCAGCTGATAATCACCTCCAGCGAGGATAGTCGGATCTATATGATATGCAAAAAATATAGAATTAAAGGATGCATAGTCTTTTTATTTTATTTCACAATACGTTGCAGTCCAAAATATTAACACCCAAGAATTCATGGTGTAAAAGAAACTTAAATTTTGAATTATAACTATTCAACTTACGACCATAACATTAATTTAATTGGAAACAGGAATTAAAATACTTAAATTTAAATTTAAGATTGAAAGTAAACCCTAAATAATTAGGGTTATAAAGTTTTGAAAACTTAAACACAGATCAATTGCATATTTAAAGATTTTGATCAAAAGATTTAATTAAATAAGCTTTACTGAAAAGGCTTTAGCTAATTTTTATATAAAACAAATGGAATTGATTAATCTTATAAGAATTGAATTATAAACAAGATTAGGTTTAAATAGTCCATATTATTACATACTTAATCTATGGAGATTGTATATTACAAATCATGATCACCAAGTTAACCTATAGGGTAAAAGTTGGAATTACGAATTGGATATTACATTTTTATGTCTTAGATTCAACATTGATTCAAAACTATTTGGTTTCAAATCAAACTCACTTAATAGAAGTTATAGAGTTCAAAACCTAGTTTCAAACAAAATTGGTTTTGTAATTTTTGGAATTTCCTACAATTCTCTATTGAATTTACAAGCCAAAAATACCACTCACATGAAATAACAAGCGCCCATTCACTTCTATTCTAAATACGGCACAAACTATTTATTTTCACAGCATGGTCATAAAACAAAAGTGATAGAATTTGAAATGAAGATTCACATGCAACTGGTTTCATATTTTTTTGAATTTTCTACGATTTTCTAGGGATTTTACAAGTCAGCAGCATCACTTCACACGAAATATCAAGCACCCTTACATACAGGTCCTCGAACAGTACTGTTCCTATGGGTCTACACTTCGCAGAAAACACCCTGAGCTTGCTCTAATTGTTGCACAAGGTCCTCAAGGCGAGCTTGAACAGAGGAGGCGCTTGGGGAGTTTGGTTCCAACGGGAGGGGACCATGCCGGCGGTCGGGGAGTGTCGAGCAGCACCCTGGGGACTCCTTTTGGCGATCAGGAAGCGAGGAGAAGGGCCACAGGGAGACATCGACGTTGGGGAAAAAAACTTACAGGTGCTGCTGTTCTGTGCTGCTGTTCTGGCCGGTTGGGCAGGAGGCGACGATGCAGCTCTGTCCTGGGGAAGGGCAGGGGCGGCACAGGGACCCGGAGGCGGGGTTGGAGGCGGCCTGGAATAGAGGGGCAGCGCACAGCAGGGAGGAGGAAGGGGATGGCAGTTCTGCGCAAGGGAAGCAGCAGCAAACAGAACGAGGGAAGGAAAATGAAGGCGTCAGGAGGTGGGGAAATGCCAGTGGAGGCAGTCCTCTGTGGTGAAGCAACTCAGGAAGGAGAGGGCCGTAGCAGGGATAGGCAGGAGGCGCACAGGAGGGGGTGGCGTGGGGAGGTCGGCCACGTGCAGCTCGGGCGGCAGCGGCAGACACGTAGGGGCGCGAGGAAAGGCCACGGAGGCGGGCTAGGGCAAGGGGGCAGGCCTAGGGGTGGCGCACGGGGGTGAGAGGGCAAGGGGAACGCACTGCCGCAGCCTGTATTCAAGAATTGCGGCGCCGGAACAGTGAAGCAAGGGAACAGAGAGGATTATCCAGAGGAAGAAGAAGAAAGAAGATTGGGGACGACTGGACCTAAATGTAATTTTTCAAAATTCCAGGGACCTGTCTGTAAACAAGCGATAACTTTTAAACTAGAGCTCAAAAGGAAAAGTGTTCAAAATGAAAGTTGTAAAACTTTTCAAGCTCTACAACTTTGTTTTAGGGTTTGAATTCAAAAACTCAAAATATACAACTTTATTTTGAGATTTTGGACTAACCTTAAGTTTTATAAAAATTTGTCCTTGTTGCATATTTTACACACAACTTGGGCCTAATTGCAAGTTTTCAGAGCTGTCATGATTACTTGCATTCTTATAATTTGGCCCCTAGTAACTTTTGAAAATTACTTTTGTAACTCATGCATTTGCACAAAAGGACTCATATTTTTATAAAATTACACATAGGGTCTTATTGCTACAATTACATCCAATCTTATACATATCTACACATGCATTACATTTCATACATATTATGGTACAATTTGACACCTAGGGTGTCACAGCAAGACTGGAATGGGACGGTCTTGGCTTACTAATTAGGTCGTGTTGGTTCGGGAGTAACTTACCTGCGTGGGCAAGAGGGGTGGTAAGCTTCAATGGTCCCTGCTCCTCCGGCTTGGTCTGTGCTGTGTGTCTTGTACCCCCGGAGGTGGGCCCCATCGTCGCTGATCCAGAATCCTTAGCGGTTACACCTTACCAACGTGATCCTTTGTAACGGTCTCGTAGTGTGCTTGCTAGCCATCTCACCTAAGGAAGTGTGATGAACAACTAGCGTAGCTCACGACTTGTGGGTAAAGTTGTGCAACCTCTCGAGAGTGTAAAACTGATATATCAGCTGTGCTCACAGTCATGAGCGGCCCAGATCCTCCTTTTTGATTAGTGGGGTTATCAACCTTTGACGAGGGAGATTCCCCGGGTGGTTTTGGTTTGGATGGTTCTCAGTAGTTCTTAATTAATATTGATTAATTTATTATGCAATTGGGCTTATGGTAATTCATCCACTTGTAGTAATTAGCTTTAATAAAATATGCCAAGACTAAAAGCTAATGCAGTTGAGTCAGCTAACCTTAGAGCCTCATGCTCGTGTTATACTTGTTGAGTACTAGGTTGTACTCACACTTGCCTCTCCACTCTTCTGTTCTATTTTGGATATCTTCGACTGCTGCTCAGTGTCCGGCAACGTGGAGGACTACGTCAGCAGCTTCGACGACTTCTAGGCGTTTGTCTCCCAGTCGACGTCCCTGTGGCGCCCAGCTCTTCATGTATTCATTTTACGCTTCCGCAACTCTTGAACCGATTCTTGATCCGGTTGTAATAAAATAATTTATTCATGAGTTATTTACGATTTATATTAATATTATTCGTAACATGTGTTGTGATATCTTGATAATCTGTTGTATATATGCGTGACTTGATCCTGGCGCATATATGATTGCTCGATTTATGTTCTTATAAATCGGGTGTGACAGTAATGCTGGAAGTTAGAGTTCTACATATATTTATACTATAGCCACCTCTAATTCCCTTATTAAACATCACCCTAGGGCCTTACGTACTAAGCATAATCCTTAACGAAACCAACGTAGTTTTGTAAAATACTTTGTTGGTCCAATTTTTATACTTTAAGGCAATTCATATCTCCGGTCTACACTTGTTAGCTCTGATACCAGCTGTGGCAGAACCAACCTGAATTACACTGGCTCAATTGCGCTGATCCTTTCCCGGAAGGCAGCAAGGACTCAACCGCACTTCAAACAGTGTAACCCCATGGTCTGTCGGGTAAAGTCCTGATAAAACCACCTAACTCAGGATCAAAACAAGGTACCTCGCATGAAGGCGAGTCTAGAGATACAAGCACCGATACTTTTACATTACAGGCATAATATTACCTTAGTTTTGGATATATATAGTAGTAAAACCTAACTAGTAAGAATTTATACAAAACCATTTAAAGGGTGAGTATCTGCAGCAGAAAGAAAAATACGACACTATTAGACGTTACGGAACGGATATCGAGCTAAGCCCAAGCTCAACATCACTCGGAGGAACCTGTGTTGGCCGGGGACGGATCCCATTCCACGGACCAACCATCGGGAAGAGCATAGGGCCAGGGTACAAGCAGAATAGAGTTCTCAGGAGGATTACCTGAAATATAGTTAAATTTGCAAGACTGAGTATTCTAATACTCAGCAAGGCTTACCCATTTCATGGTATACGTAGCCATGTAGCTAGACTATGAAGGCTTTGTGAAAAGCTCTGGGTTTGTCTTTTGCTGAAAAGCACCAAAGAGTAGGTCCTTAATTTTCAAATTTTAGCTTCAGATTTTAGTTGATTATCCATTCTAGGTAAGCAATTATAATTACTCAAGCATGGTAGAACTTTTTAACAAGCATTATCTTTGATAATCGTAAGGTTGCTCTTATTACTCTATGTGGCAAAGGGATCAAGCAGTCTCGATCTCCACGAGAAACGGATGATTCATAATCGAATTTTCAAACCTTGCAAGGGTAAATCTAACTCACACGCTTGGAACATCCAATGATTGTTCCGAAGCAACCGTTTGCCTTTCATTCCGACTCGTGGATTAGTGCCACCACAAGCGACTGTAGGACCATACGTGTGGCAGAACCAACCTGAATTATACCGGCTCAAGTACGTGAGTCCATTCCTGAGGGCTCCAACGTGCTTCAAACGGTATAATCCCCTGGCCTGTCGGGTAACGTCCCGATAAACCACCGATACACAGGATCAAATAAGGTTACCTCACACGAAGGTGAGTCCAGAGATACAATCACCATCATATTTTACATCACAGGAAATCACAGTACAAGAGGTTCCAAAAACAGTACGAAGTTTCAAATTTAGAGAAAACATTACAAACTGTTAAAGTTATGGTTTTTAGCAGCGGAAAACATACGCGACGATTTACACACGTCGTCAAGACGGATGTCATGCTAAGCCCGGGCACGACATCACTCGGTATCACCACTGTTGGCAGGGGACGGATCCCATTCCACGAACCATCCATCTGGAAGAGCACAGGGCCAAGATAGGGGAAGAGTAGGATCTTCAAAGACATTACCTGAAAAATATATAACTAGCAAGGCTGAGTATACTAATACTCAGCAAGGCTTACCCGGGATTGGGTATACTTTAGCCCATAACTAGACTCATGAAGGCATTTCAAGGGTTCTGGGTTTATTTTTAGCTGAAAAGCAACAAAGAGTATAACCTACTTTCAAGTTTTAGCTTTCAGATTCTAGCTTGATTAGCCATTCTAGGTAAGCACCTATACTAAACAAGCAAGATAGAGATTATCATCCATCAAGATTATTCCATCAACAATTACACTTTTTACTCAATGTGGCAAAAGGCATAAGCAGTCTCAATCTTCGTGAGAGGAGGACAATTCTGAATCGAATTTAACCTTGCAAGGTAGACCTAACTCACACGCTTGGAACATCCAACGATAGTTCCGAAGCAACCGTTTCCCTCATATTCCGGGTTATGGATCAGGGCCACCACAAGTGACTGCAGGACCGTATGCACACCAATTATGCAGGACATACGTCTGTAGCGCGACTACAAAACCCGTATTCCTGTCTGCCATGCAGAACGTACACCCACACGTCGGTGCGTGTAAACATAAAATAAAAGTCGAGTGGTGGAGACGTGTCCATTTGCCGGGCCATTCGGGTACTAGGCTTACCGCTTACCATATTTCGCGGTATGTGGCTAGTACTTTCAAATGCTTAGCCACCACTACCACACATTTCGACCTTAAAACTTTTATCCAAAATAGACAGGGTAAACTTCAGGTCGTGTTACAGCACGTGACCCTATCCATTATCCTTATAATGGTTGCAGAATTGTAAACATGCAACTCCTATATCGCGCGAGTGATAGGAAATCACCCGACTTTTACCGGTCCTATTTAGCAGAGCATCTAAGCGATGAGGACTCGGGTTCAATACATTGGTTCCTAAGATTCATGCATCTAGGGTTTCATTACAACTCCTAGACTTAATGCAAGATATAATATAAATAGACATAGATTGCAGTGTAAATAAAGTAGTGGGATATGTCCGGGGCTTGCCTTTACTGGTGGGGCTGAAGTCAGGGATGTTAGTATTGTTATCTTCCGAACTTTGCTTTGGGGCTTTAGATAATCCCTTGGTGACGTTCACTTGGTCTTCAGGAATATCCTCTGCAGACTCCTGGGAGATCTCGTAGGTACCGTTTGCGGAAGTAGTCATATCTACATGCAATGCAACATTACATTCAAAGTGTACAGATAAAGCTATTTTACTTCACGACAAAGTTGCAATTCAACACTCATTTAACATACTACTCACATAACAAGCAAAAGATCTGCAACTAAACTTGGATAGAGCTTCAGGTGGACAACTAATTAAGATCGGCTATTTGCTGAAAATTACAACAAAGTCTATTGGAAACAACAGGGTTCAGCCGATGGAATCGGCAAAGGAGGGAGCTACCTACTTGCCTTAGGAAATCCGCTGATTTCTGTTTGGAAGAGAAATCGGCAGGACTAATCTCTGTATATGAGTAGAAAGGATTAGCCGATTTGGTTCACCTGAGGTTAAATCGGCTGATATGGAGAGGAACATTGAAGGTATAGTACTTCAAGTACAGAAAAGGAAGAATCTTGCTGATTAGATTATCAGCATGTTTTTGGTCTATCTAATTGGTTGGTGTATTGGCTTGTCTTAGTCGATGAGGGTGCATCAGGTTGAACCGATTGATGTGCTTAGGTCGTGCCTAACAGAGGCGTGTCTACTGTGCTATCTTACTGATCTAGGGTTGTGTACTTTGGCTTGTGTAGCTGATTGATAGGTGCATCGGTTTCCTAGTTGATTGATGAAAGCATCAATTACTTTAGCAGAGGGATGATTCCTAAAGCAGTTGTGTCTTAACTGAGAGGTGCTTAAGTGTTATCCTAGGTAACTAGGTGTGGTTGTATCGACTTGATTACGTCAGCACAACAATTGAGTGACGTACAGCTGATTGGAGTGTGGTTGAGGGTAAGTGACCTATAGATATATAGCTGATCTCTCAGCCGATAAATCGGCTGATAGAAGTATGTGGATAAAGATGGGAAAACTAAAGATTGATTGGCTCTACTTGACCGATATGGAGAGCAACTAAAATCGGCTTGGATCGGCTGATGGCAAGAACCCTAAGATTGTGTATACAGCTTTGATATATCGACTATATGCAGCCGATGTAGGACAGAACAAAAGAACTGTATCGGCAGTAGCCGATATGAGAAACATAACAACCGTATCAGCTAACCAGCCGATGGTAGAAGCATATCAAAAGAAATGCATCGGCTGACAGCTGTTACACAGAAACATCACGGACTCAAAGGAGACGGATGCTTAGAGGCTGAGCTGATAGCCGACGCTGAAGCATAGCTGCAAAGATGTATTAGCTAAGCAGCAAAAGCACATGAGCTAATAAGAATTCCTATACGAAAAGGACCTAAGGAGACTACAATCAAGACAAGGATAACGTCTTGATGGCAGGGATATGAGCATTCATGTGAAAAGATTAACTAACTATCACACATCTCTATTTAAGACATAGATCCTATGACTTACTTTTCAGCTATATCACATGCATATAACACAAGGTGCAAATAAAGCATTCATTCTCTCACATTTAATCTAGATCACAAATCAAAGACTTTCAACTCAAAATCACAACATACAACTTGTAGATTTTGACCTAAGGATTCAAACAAAACTGGTTTTGTATTTTTATGAACTTCTTTCGAAAATCTATGAAATGTAGAAGTTCACTGAGTTAAAATAAAGAAAGCTCTGGAAATTTTACAAAGAACTCCCTAGAACTTTCTAAATCAAAGCATTTAAGTCCCTGGTCGGGGAAAACAGGGAACAGAAGGATAACGACGATATTCCGACAAAGGAGTCGCCGGCATTAAGAAGATTCAGTAGGTTAGGGCAAACCTTGGTTGTGGGGAAGAACAAGCGGAAAGTGAATTCCCGTGGTGAACAGAATTGGTGATGAGAAGAGCTCGATGGTGACGAGATTTCATGGGTGACGAAGAAGCATGCCGGGAATTTGTAGTGGGTGGAAGAATAGCCGGATTGGTCCGCTATGCTGACTCCTCCGTGAACCATAGGTTTTTCCTACTCACGGGTTGAGCTTCCTCTGCTCACGCACCCATGGCTCTTGACCTGCTCGCGCGTGACCTGTTGTCTTGCACGCGCTCACGCCTACGGAATTGAGTCGAGCCGGCTACCGGTAGAACAGTCCCGCTCGCATCCACAGACGCACCAATCCAATTCCACCCGGACCTCCGGGTCCTGCAACTTCGCCGCCGGTCTTGTGCTGCGCGTCGGACCCGTGCCGCGTTACTCCTGCCCTAACTGCCTTGCCGCTGCGTAGCTGCTCCTTCCGAGCTCGCCGCGCTATAAGCGCTCCTCCGCCTCCGCGAGGATCGAGGTCTGCTCGCACCTGGCCACCTCCAAATCCTCCACGAGCAGTCCGCAGTGCCGTCTGATCTCGTCCGCTGCTTTCTCCTCAACGGCCTCCGATGTCCTTCACGCGCGGCTCCATTGCTTTCCCCGTGCAGGTCCGCGCTGAGTAGCCGTGCTGCGGCACCGCGAGCCCTGAGCTCCGCTCCTGCACCATCGCCGACAGCCTCGCCGACGCATACATGTGCCTGCGCGTTCCCGCACCGCGAGCTCCGCGCTCAAGCTCGCGCAGACCGTTTCACTACGCGCTGCCGGTCCCGCATCCGCATACGCACGCCATCGCCCTGCGCTGCTAGCTCCTGCGCGCGCCGTCGCGCTGCCGAACCGCGCCGTGCCGCAGCCACTTTTGCTCGCCCTGCACCTGTTCCTGTTCCAGCGCGTGTTCTGCTCCAGCTTTTGCGCCAGCGCCACCACTGCTCTGGCCGCCCGCTCTGGCCCCGCCTGCGCTCTCTGCTCGCTGTCGCACCAGCCGAGCCGCAGCCACTCGTGAGCCTGCTTGCTGCGGCCGCCGCCCAAGCTCGCCCGCCCGCCTGAGCCCGGCGCCGCGCGCCCGCACTCGCTCCCTGCCGCGCGCTTGCGCCGCTCACGTGCCCGCGCCCGCCAGCGCCGCGCCCGAGCAGGCCCCGCTCCGCACTCCGCCCGGCCGAGCCGGCGCCGCCAGCCGCGCCTCCAGCGCCCCCCGCGCGCGCTCCGCCTGCCTGCGCGCCGAGCCACCGGCGCCGCCAGTCGCTCGAGCCCGCGCCCACTTGCACGCCTGGGCCAGCCTCCACCCGAGCCCGAGCGCCCGCACCGAGCTGCGCCGCCTGGCGCCTGCCTGCCCGCGCAGCGCTCGGTCCACCTGCACCACGTGCCAGCCCGCCCTACGCTGGCTCCCGCCGGCAGCCGCGCTGCGCGCTGCCGTGCTCGCGCTGCTTGCCTGCTCGCGCCGCGCAGCGCCCGTGCCATCGCCTGGTGAAGGAGAGGGAGGGAGGCAAGGGAGGACTTCCCTAGAAGAGACGCCGGCCAAAACAAAGGAGAGAGAGAGAGATGCCAGTGAAAAGATAAGGCAGAGAGAGAAAGGAAGAACAGAGAAGAAGAAGGACTGGAATTCCCCAAGGACTTATGCGCAATTTCAGAAAATTGCAGGGACCTTTCTATAAAGCATAATTTCCCATCAATCTAAAACCCGAATGAAGAAATGCCCAAAACGAAAGTTGGAGAGTTTTTCAAACTCTACAACATTGCTTTAGGGCTCAAGTTCAAAAACTCAAAATTTATATTTTTACACGTGAATTTTTGAACAAAAGTTGGATTTGAATTACTTTTGTCCTAAAGAGTGTAACTTTATAAAATTCAGGACCTAAATACAAGCATTTATGACATGTCATGATAACGGGGTAGACACGTCATAATAATTGGATAGACATGTCATGATGACTTGCATCTTTTACACTTTAGTCCTGAGTAATTTTGAAAGTTACTTTTGTAAATCGAATATTTGCATAAAAGGACTTGTACTTTTATAAAATTACATAAATACCCTTATTTTCACCACTTTACCCCAAAATTTTTACACACTTTAATATATACGTTTCAAATGAAACTTTTGGATAAATATATATTTTTTACAGGGAATAAAGTAAGAAAAACATGTTTACAAAACCACCTTTCACTTATTTTGAAATTACCCTTATCCAAATACATTTTGCAAAAACAACCCTAGGTTTTTTTGTAATTATAAAAATACCCTTTTTACTTGCACTTTAAATTTTCAAAAGCTTCACATAAACATACACAAGCTTTTCACTAACAAGCACATACTTCACACTAACAATTTAGGTGCCTAGTTTACAAGTACTTAACTGTCACAATACGCACATCCAATGTGCAGGACGTATGCCTGTAGCGCGACTACATGACCGTACTCCTATCCGCTGTGCGGAACGTACTCCCGCACGTCAGTGCGTGTGCGAAAAACCAAATTACGAGTAGTGGGGGGTATGTCCACTCCTCGGGCCGATCGGTTACTAGGCTTACCGCTTTCCCATAATTCACGGCATGTGGCTAGCACTTTCAAACACTTAACCACCGCTACCACACACTGTGACCTTATCAACTTTTATCAAGACAGACGGGGTCTCTGCCAAGATCATGAATCATAATCACAACCCCGTCCATTATCCTTATAGTGATTGCAGGAATGTAAACATTGCAACTCCTATAAAGCTCGCGAGTGACAGACAATCACTCGACTTCTACCGGTCTTATTAGTATAGCTGCTACTCGGACACAAGTTCTAATATACAGTACATAGGATCTTAGGAACATGTGACTAGGGTTTCCATACAACTCCTAAGACTTAGATGCATCAGTATAATAAATTAATATTTAAATTGCAGTGTATGAAAATAGGGTTTATGTCCGGGTTTGCCTTCGCTGGTGGGGCTGGGGTTAGAAATGTCAACACTAAAACCTTCCGAACCGGGGTTCGGGGCTTTAGTTAAATCTCCGAGAATGTTCTCGGGGTCTTCAGAAATTCCTTCTTCTGGTTCCAGAATTAGCTGATAATCCCCGTCAGCGAGAGTCGTCGAGTCTATATGATATGCAAACATTATAATTTAGGGAATGCATACACTTCCATTTCATTTCACGATAAAGCTACAATCCAATAAACAAACATTCCATTTAGCAAACCTACCATCTACTCTCCTACTGGGCAATCATTTATCGAGTACAAACTAAACTATCTAATTGCATGAAATGACATGTTTAGTTACTCTAAGCAACCAAACTAATTACATTAGTTAGCATGGGGTGATCCTAATTTACCAAACTAATTCCATTAAACACTATTAGTGGATTTTAGGAACTAGATTTATTATTCTTTAAAGAAATAGGGTCATTATTATTAAAAACTTGTGTTTTTGATCAAATAATCAAACCCTAAGTCAGGAGCGATTACTAACACTACAAAAATTAGTATAAAAAAACCTAATTGAAATAATATTATCCTCAAATTTTTAGAATATTTGATGCAGTTAATAAATGAGAATAAATATTTTAATTATCAGCACCTAGAACATGTTTTATTTCCACAAAGCAAACCACTGCAGTACCGGAGCTATAAATTTAATTGATTACTGGAATTTATCGGAATTGTATCTCCACAGGAACAGTTCTACAAAAATAAACAAAATCAGCACTATTATTTCAAGATCTATTTATATTTACAGTTCCAGATAGATTTAGGTGCTGAAACTTTATGGACATGTTAAGCAACTCAGAAACATCATTCAAAAATATTTTCATAATTTTTTATGAATAGGATCTAGCATAATTTTTCATTTTGATAGACCTCTGGTTTTTCACAGAAAAGACCCTAATAAGATTGAAATCAAATCAATCAGGTCCTTGCCCGGATTAAAACAGGGGACTTGGAGGGGAACGGTAGCGTTTCGGTGAGGTGGCACACCAGTGGTGGATCAGAGGTGGGGGAGGAGCTTCAGGGGGTCGAGGCGGTTCACAAGAACTGCTTGGCGGGGGCTAGGATTGCTGGAAAGGCTGGTCCCCATGACGACCCGGGACGGCGGCGAGAGGGAGCTCGACGGCGAGGTGGATTCGGTGCTCAATGGCGGCGATGGAGGGGTGGACGAACTTCACGAAAACAAGGCGGAGCTGCTAGAGGGGTTGGTGTGGATCGAGAAAAGGCGGGGTGAACTGTCCATGGCGGCGCGGAGCGACAGCAATGGAGTTCAACGGCGGCGGTGTTCCGGTGGCCGGAGTGCAGGAAGGTGGTGAAGAAGTGGCTAGGAAGCTTCTTTGAGTAGATGTAGTGCTGGTGGCGAGCTCGGTGAGAACCAAGAGGGGGCGGAGCGGCGGGACAACGGTGAAGTCGATCGGCGACGGTGGACAAAACGGCCGGCGCAGCGTTCTAGTGGCGCGAGCGTGAGGGAATGGAGAAGAACTGGCTATGAAGCTTCAGTGGGGTGTAGTGGTGCTGGTGGAGCACAGGATTATGGGTGTGGGGCGGTGGAGACGGCTGACGACGGCAAGCAGAGAGCGCGACGGTGGTCTGGCGGGGTGCTGAGCGGAGGGGAAGCCGAAAAAGCAAAATACGGGCGTATGAGCGGATAAAGAAGTCGAGAAGGACTCCTGGGCGTGTGGCGGAACCAAGAAGAGGCACGGGCTAGCTGGAGCAGATGCTGTCAACCGGCGGCGCGTCGTGTCGGCTTCGGGCGATGGCGGAGCGGCGTGGCATGCGCGGGAGAAGACAGCGGGAAGGCGCTGAGGTGGTGCCAGAGAATCCTGGCGACGCGTGGAGCGGCGCTGGAGCAAGAGCTGGCCTCGGGCAGCGCGGCAACGGCAGCCAGCGGCGACGCTGCTGCGCGGCAGAGAGAACAGAAGAAGGAGAAAGGGGGGTGGGAGATCCTAGGGTCCTATCTGCAATTACAGGAACTACAGGGACTTCACTGTAAAACAAAACTTCCCACTATTCTAAAGCTCAAATGAGAAAATGGTCAAAATAAAAGTTGTAGAACTTTTTAAAAACTACAACTTTGCTTTAAGGTTCAAGTTCAAAAACTCAAATAATAAGGTTTTATTTTTGAACTCTTGGACTAAATTCAAAATTATCAAGTTTTTGTCCTATTGAAGGTAAATTTCATTGGGTTTTGGACCTAAATGCAAGTTTTTATGCATGGTAATGATGACTAAGATTCTTACACTTTGACCCCTAGTAGAAGTGAGAGTTACATTTGTAATTCAAAACCTTTGCACAAAAGGACTTGTATTTTTGAGAAATTACACATAAACCCTTATTTTCACACACTTCACTCAATTTCACGTAATTCAACACCTACATTACAACTTCTCCCTCTGTTTGCTACATTCAGACACCTAGGGTGTTACACGAACTGGGGTCATTAATGTACAAGTTCGTCCAATGATATCGCATAGGAATTTTTCGCAACGAATGACCAGATACACCCCATTGGACCCGAATCTCATGTTTTGGTGCGTTTCGGACCGTTCCGTTACACGATGAACTTTGGTACAAAACGGGCCGAGCTGGTGCAATTAATGCACAAGTTCGTGCAAAGATGTCGCGTCGAATGTTTTCGCAATGGACGCACCAGATACACCCCATTGTAGACCAAAGTCAAGTTTTGGGGCATTTCGGACCGTTTCGTTACTACACGAACTTCGGTGCAAAACTGGCAAAACTGGTGTCATTAATGCACAAAATCATGCAACAAAGTCGCATCAGAATTTCTTGCAATGAACACACCCGATCCACCCCATTGGACCCTATATTCATGTTTTGTGGCATTTCGGACCGTTCTGTTACTGCATGAAGTTTGGTGCAAATCGAGCCGAATTAGGATGATTAACGCACAAGTTCGCCGAACGATGTCGTTTCGGAATTTTTCGCAACGAACGCACCACATACAGCTCCTTGGATCCCAAACTCATGTTTTGGGACATTTCAGACCATTCCATTACTGCACGAAGTTCTGTGCCAAAGCGAGCTGAACTGGGGTTATCAATGCACAAGTTCGTAAAAGGATGTAGCGTCCGAATTTTTCGCAACGAACGCACTAGATACACCCCATTGGACCTCAATCTCATGTTTTGGTGCATTTCAGACCATTCCGTTATAGGATGAACTTCATTGCAAAACGGGCCAAGTTAGTGCAATTAATGCAGAAGTCCGTGCAACGATGTCACGTTGGATGTTTTCGCAACGAATGCACCAGATACACCCCAATGGAGACCAAAGTAAAGGTTTAGGGCATTTCGGACCGTTTCATTACTACACGAACCTTGATGCAAAACTGGCCAAACTGGTGTCATTAATGCACAAAATCGTGCAACAAAGTTGCATCAGAATTTCTCACAACGAACGTGCCCGATCCACCCTATCGGACCCCATACTCATGTTTTGGGGCGTTTCAGAGAGTTCCATTACTGCACGAATTTTGTTGCATAGGGAACTTCAAAATAGGTGAAGGGTTGTTTTGCAAATACATTTTTCTTACTTTAACCCCTGTTAAAATAATGGGTTTACCCAAAAGTTTCATTTGACATGTATGTGTTGAATTGTGTGAAATTGAGTGAAGTTGGTGAAAATAAGGACATAGGTGTAATTATTTTAAAAATATGAGTCCTTTTGTGTAAAATGGTTGAATTACAAAAGTAACTCTTGAATTTTTACTAGGGATCAAAGTGCAAGTTTGCTAGTCATCATTACACTGCAGAAAACTTGCAAATAGATCCTAAATTTAGTGTAAATTACTTTCCGTAGGGTAAAAACTTTAAGATTTTGAATTTAGTACAAGATTTCAAAATAAAACCCCATTCCTTGGTTTCTTGAACTTAACCTTTAAAGCAAAGTTGTAGCTTTTGAAAAGTACTGCAACTTTTGTTTTGGCCATTTTCTCATTTGAGCCCTAGATTTATGGGAAATTATGGTTTACCGATAAGCCCCTAGGATTTCTGTATTTTGCAAACAAGTCCCCCGGGCCCCCTCCCCTCTTCTTCTTCCTCTAGCACCCCTGCTGCTCCTCTGTTTCCCCCTCTGCTCTGCTTCGCGTATGATGCCGCCGCCTTCCCCGGCCTTGTGCCGAGCATCGACCGTCCCCGGTGCCACCTCCAGCTCCTGGCCGCTCCACGCGTCACTTGGACGTCGGCCGCCGCCCCAGCCCGCCCCTGCTAGCCCTTTTCCGCGCGCGCCACGCTGACCCGAACGCTGCTCGGTCGCCAACTCGCCACCGTCGTGGCACGGACCGAGCACTCCCTCTTAGCCTTCGTTCTCCTGTCCACGAGCTTCTCCAACCCGTGCTCATCGCATTTCCCTTCTCTCCCCTCCTGCCCGCGTGCTAGAGGCGCCACCGCATGCCATGGCCGCTGCCGCCCCCTGCTCGCCATAGAGCACCCCTCCCCGACCTTCCTCGGCTCCAATCGACCCCGCATCTAGCTTCCCCATCACCTACTCGTGCTCACCAGCCCCTAACCGCCATCGAATTCCCGCCGAAGCCACCCCGTCGCCATTGACCCTTCCACCGCCGCCACGGGTCACCGTGGGGAGTACCCCTCCGGCCATCCTCCGCCCACTACAACCCCCTGGCAAGCTTTCTCGCCACCCACTGAACCTCTCCGGCCCCACCTCGCCGCCCTTCCCGCACCGGAACCTCGCCGCCGTCGAGCTCCTCCTCGCCGCCGTTCTGCTTGCCGCAGGAAGCCCCCTTCGCCCGTTCTTCTCCCCAACCAAGGCCACCGCAAGGTTCGCCATGACCCACTGGATCTTCCTAGCACCTTCATCCTCGCCGCCGGCGACTGGAGTTGCCGGAATTCGGCCGTCATCCTCCCCTATTCCCTATTTAATCTGGCCAGGGACTACATTGCGAAGATCAAAATCTTTTTAGGGTCTTTAGTGCAAAACCCAGGGGCCCATCTGTAGTATTTTGTTTCAGCTCTAGTTTTCAAATCAGTGAACTTCTAAATTCCATAGAAATTTGTAGGAAATTCATAAAAATACAAAACTAGTTTTGTTTGAATCCTTAAGTCAAAATCTACAAGTTTTATGTGTGTCTCAAGTAGAGATTTATGTAAAATTTGCAGATCTAGTGCTGATCCCTAGCTAAGGATTTTAAATACCTTTGTGATATGTTTCTTGAATCTCTAATATTTATTCTAGGATGATCCTGTTAGAGTTTATGGTTAAATCTTTTACAGTGGTTTCTGCTAGTGGAATATAATCCATGATAAAATTTTCAGAGTCCGTAGTACTGTCTAACTTAAGTTATTAGTTTATGATTTAATTCTAAGGTTAATTAATTTGTGCCAGATCCTATTCGTGAAAAATTATGAAAAGAATTTGAAGTGTTACCCTTGAGTATTGTAACATGCTTACAATCTTTCAGTACAAGATCTTGTGTATAACTCCTGATATAAATAGATCTTAATCTAATAGTGCTGTTTTTGTTTATTTTTGTAGCACAGTTCCTGTAAAGATAAAATCTTGATAAATTCACAGTAGTTTAGTTATAGGATAATAAGTACCTAGTAAAACTTTCAACTCCAGTGTTGCAGTATTTTGATCTGTAAAAATGATTCATGTTTTGCACATGATTTACTTACCATATTTACTCTAATTTAGTTGGTGCATAAAATATTCTGAAAAATTTAGGATAAGTTTGTTTCTAATAACTCTTTGTATCCTAATTTTCATGGTATTAGAATCCATTGCTAACTTAGGACTTATCTAATTAATCAAAAGCTATAATTCTTAATTAGTAATAATCTAAGTTCTTTTAAGAAATAAGTTAGCTTGTTTTGCAAAGTTAATAGTGATGTTTAATGCACTTAGTCTGGTTGTATAGGATAGATTGGTCTCGGTTGAATCTGTATAGCATAATAATTTTTATGCCAAGCTTTCTCTGTAAATTAGTGGTTGTTAGTTATAAACCATAGTTATGAGGATAAAATAAAGTTAACCCTAGTTGATTTGCGTAGTTAAACATGTTGTTTAGTGTAACTAATTAAGTTAGTTTGTACTCGACAAATGACAGTCCAGTAGAAGAGTGAATGATATGTTTGATAAATGGAATATTTTTTTCATTTTGCATTATTGATAAGTTTGATAGTCTTAGCTCGTATTTTTGTGATAGACGTTTATGATGTTAGTTGACCCTTTCACACGAGTGCTCATGCCCTGCTATCGTGACCTTGTCCTTGTCTAGTTTGCAATCTTTTAGGGTCCCTTTCTGTATCAAAATCCTTAGTTACCCCTCTCTGTCAGTACACTTCTATCGGCCGATTTATCGGCTGAGATATTTGGCCACACACCCCTCAGCTATATACCCATAGAACACACCCCTATCGGCCACGTGCCTTTTGACTGCGCGTCTGTAAGACACCCATCAGCTATATGCCTACCCATCACACGCCCTCTTTAGCTACACATCTATCTGCACAAGCCCATCAGCCACATCCTCTTCAGTCTAGTTTCGCGCTTGTGGTCTCATCAGCCTAGTCCGATATCAGTGTTCTGTTCCACCTGGTTCTTGTAGCGGGTCCGATTTAGATGACCCCATGGGCTGTACGTCAATCGATTGTTATACTGACGTAATCAAGCCAATGCAACCACTCCTAGTTACCTAGGATAACACTTAGGCACAGTCAGTGCAGAGTAGGACAATCAGCTACACGGCTGATATGCCCTAGTAGATATAGGAGAACATTAAGGATTAAAACCGGCTACACAGCCGACCCACCAATCGGCTGAATACACCAAGACATAAACCGTACGGATACATAGTTTGACTAGTCTACCAATGCACCATCGGCTAGTAACTCACACTAATTAACTAGCTATGCCGATACATCACTCGACTAGTTCTACCCGATGTGTAGATCGGCTAACGTGCCGATTCACAGATCGACTAGTATGCCGATTCACAGATCGACTAGTACACGTACACAAATCGGCTCAGCCGATGTTCACTAATGAACTAGTTTTGCTAAAGCATGGATCGGCTATGCCGATACACACACGATCGGCTAGATACGGCGATACTCACACAGATTCGTTAAGACACACCTGCTTTAGGAAATACCCCTCTGCTAAAATAATTGATACCTTCATCGATCAATTAGGAAGTTGATACACCTATCAATCAGCTACACAGGCCAAAGTACACAACCCTAGATCAGTAAGATAGCACAGTCGACACGCCCCTATTAGGCACAGCCAAGGCACATCAATCAACTAAACCTGATGCACCCTCATCGACTAAGGCAAGCCAATGCACCAACCAATCAGCTAAACAAAAATATGCTGATAACTAGATCCAATTAACAAGATCCTTCCTTGTTCTATCCTTGAAGCACTGTACCTTTAACATTCCTATCCATATCAGCCAATTTGACCCCAGGTGAACTCAAATCCGCTAATCTCTTCTGCTCATATACAGAGATCGCTCCTGCCGATTTCTCTTCCAAACAGAAATCAGCAGATTTCCTAAAACTGTGTAGATAGCTCCCTCCTTTACCAATTCTATCGACTGAACCCCTGTTGTTTCCAATCGGCTCTGTTGTAATCCTCAACATATAGCCGATTTTAATTAGTTGTCCACCTAAAGCTCTATCTAAGTTTAGTTTTAGATCTTTTTGGTTGTTATATGAGTAATATGTTAAATGAGTGTTGGATTGCAACTTTATTGTGAAGTAAGATAGTTTTATGTGCACACTTTGAATGTAATGTTGCATTGCATGTAGATACGACTACTTCCGCAAATGGTACCTACGAGATCTCCCAGGAGTCTGCAGAGGATGTTCCTGAAGACAAAGTGAACGTCACCAAGGGATTATCTAAAGCCCCAAACCAAAGTTCGGAAGATAATAATACTAACATCCCTGACTCCAGCCCCACCAGTAAAGGCAAGCCCCGGTGCATAACCTAGTATTTCAATTTACTACAATTTTATGCTTATATATTATATCTTGCATTAAGTCTAGGAGTTGAAATGGAACCCTAGATGCATGAACCCTAGGAACCTATGTATTGTACCTGAGTCCTTATTGCATAGATGCTATGCTAATAGGACCGGTAGAAGTCGAGTGATTTTCTGTCACTCGTGCGATATAGGAATTGGTTACTTACAATACTGCAATCACTATAAGGATGACGGACGGGGTTACGTGCAGTATCATGGAAAGGAATGATACCCCATCTGTGTTGATGAATTTGGTTAAGGCCGCAGTGTATGGTAGTGGCAGTTAAGCGTTTGAAAGTACTAGCCACATGCCGTGAAATATGGTAAGCGGTAAGCCTAGTAACCAATCGGCCCGGGAAGTGGACTCGTCCCCCACCACTCGACTTTTAATTTATGTTTACACGCACCAACGTGTGGGAGTACGTTCTGCAGAGCAGATGGGAATACGATCATACAGTCGCATTGTATACGTATGTTCTGCACATTGGATGTGCGTATGGTCCTGCAGTCGCTTGTGGTGGCATTGTTCCACGACCCGGAATGAAAGGCAAATGGTTGCTTCGGAACGACCTGTCGGTGTTCCAAGCATGTGAGTTAGGTTTACCTTGCAAGGGTTGAAATTTGATTCAGAATCGTCCGTTTCTCGCGGAGATTGAGATTGCTTAATACTTCTGCCACATAGAGTAATAAGAACAACTTAATGATGATGAAAGATGATGTTTGATGAGAAAGTTCTACCATATTTGAGTAGCTATAGTTGCTTACTTAGAATGAATAATCAACTAGAACCTGAAAGCTAAAATTTGGAATTAAGGATCTACTCTTTGTTGCTTTTCAGCTGAAATTAAACCTAGAACCATTATAATCCTTCATAAGTCTAGTTACATGGCTAAGTATACCATGAGACAGGTAAGCCTTGCAATATGACTTTATTTCAGGTCATATCTCTGAAGACCCTACTCTTGCCATGCCATGGCCCTATGCTCTTCCTTATGGTTGGTCCGTGGAATGGGACCCGTCCCCGGCCAACACTGATCATATCGAGTGATGTCATGCTAGGGCTTAGCATGATGTCTGTACTAGCGACGTGTATAGTTGTCGTATTTTAAATTCCGCTATCGTGAACTTGAAACTTTAAAACTGGTTTGTAATAATTTCTATCAGTTTGGAACTTATGCTACTTTTGGAAACTCTTGTAATATAAATGCCTGTGATGTAAAATATGATGGCAATTGTATCTCTGAACCCGCCTTCATGCGAGGTACCTTGTTTGATCCTGCTTTCGGTGGTTTATCAGGATGTTACCCGACAGGCCAAGGGGTTACACCATTTGAAGTACGATTGGAGCCCTTGAGAGAGGACTTGCATACTTGAGCCGGTGTAATTCAGGTTGGTTCTGCCACACAGACCTAATGTTTTTACAGGTAAATCTACATCATGGTAGCCACATGAATACTTCTATGGGCGGATGTGCACCTGCTCCAACTCCTTCTCCGAGTCGTGCAGCAGCACCTTCTCCATCTAGTGACAAGCCACGTGCTCCTCCCACCACTTTAGCAACCAAGACTGTCCAGAAGCCAGCCGCTAGTGCTTCCTCAGTTGCATCCATGGGTAGAACAAGAGATGTCTAGTGTCATCGGTGCAAGGGCTTTGGGCACGTGCAGTGTTACTGTCCTAGCATGTGCGTTTTGGAGGTCAAAGATGATGGTGCGTATTCCTCCGCTAGTGATTTTGATGAAGATACACTTGCTTTGTTTGCTGCTGACCATGCAGGTTACGAGGGAACACCAGAAGAGCATATTGATGCAAGTGACGCTAAACACTATGAGAGTCTTATTGTGTAGCGTGTGCTTAGTGCACAAATGGAGAAGGCGGAACAAAATCAACGACACACGCTGTTCCAAACCAAGTGTGTCATTAAAAAGCGTTCCTATCGTATGATTATTGATGGAGGTAGATGCAACAATTTGGCTAGCAGCGATATGGTGGAGAAGCTTACACTTCACACCAAACCACACCCACATCCGTATCACATTCAATGTCTAAAGTGGTAAGGCTAAGGTAACAAGGTTGGTGCGCATTAATTTTGCAATCGGATCATATCATGATGTTGTTGAATACGATGTTGTGCCTATGCAAGCTTGTCATATTCTGCGAGGTAGACCTTGGCAATTTGGTACGGATTGTGTGCATCATGGTAGATCAAATTAGTTTTCGCTCTTGCAACATGATAAGAAAATTGTGTTGCCTCCTATGTCTTCTAAAGCTATTGTGCATGATGATATTGCTAGAGCTGCCAAAGCTAAAAGTGAGAACAGTAAAATTATCAAGTCGGTTGCTAATAAGAAAGATGAGATAAGATTGAAAGGAACTTGCTTGCTTGCTACTAAATCTGATATCAATGAATTGATTGCTGCCACTTCTGTTGCCTATGCTTTGGTGTGCAAAGATGCTTTGATTTCCATTCATGATATGCAGCACTCTTTGTCCCCTGCTGTTGCTAACATTTTGCAGGAGTATTCTGATGTGTTTCCAAGTGAAATACCAGCGGGGCTGCCACCAATACGAGATATTGAGCACCAAATTGATCTAATTCCAGGTGCATCGTTGCCTAACCATGCGTTGTACGAGACTAATCCGGAAGAAACGAAAGAGATTCAGTGACAAGTGCAAGAACTACTTGATAAAGGTTATGTACGTGAGTCCCTTAGTCCTTGTGCTGTTCCGATTATTTTAGTGCCCAAGAAAGATGGAACATGGCATATGTGTGTTGATTGTAGAGCTATTAATAATATCACAATTCAATATTGACATCATATTCCACATTTGGATGATATGCTTGATGAATTGAGTGGTGCTATTGTGTTTACCAAAGTTGATTTGCGTAGTGGGTATCACCAGATTAGTATGAAATTGGGAGATGAATGGAAAACTGCTTTGAAAACTAAGTTCGGGTAATATGAGTGGCTAGTAAAGCCTTTTGGGTTAACTAATGGACCTAGTACTTTCATGAGATTAATGAACGAGATTCTGCATGCTTTCATTGGAAAATTTGTTGTTGTCTATTTTGATGACATATTGATTTACAGCAAATCCATGGAGGAACATCTTGATCATTTACGTGCTGTTTTTAATGCTTTACCTTATGCACGTTTATTTGGTAAGCTTGAGAAGTGCACATTTTGCATAGATCGAGTATCTTTTCTTGGCTATGTTGTCACTCCATAGGGAATTGAAGCTATGTGAAGAATTTCAGCACCATTGATGCACCATTGAATGAGCTTACGAAGAAGGGGGTGCCTTTTTCTTGGGGCACCACACAAGAGAATGCGTTCACTATGTTGAAAGATAAGGCTACACATGCACCTCTCCTCCAACTTCATGATTTTAATAAGATCTTTGAGCTTGAATGTGATGCTAGCGGAATTGATTTGGATGGTGTTTTGTTACAAGATGGTAAACCTGTTGTATATTTTAGTGAGAAATTGAGCGGACTTGTTCTGAATTATTCTACTTATGATAAGGAATTGTATGCTCTTGTGCGCATATTAGAAACATGGCAGCATTATTTGTGGCCCAAAGAGTTTATTATACATTCTAATCTTGAATCTTTGAGGCATATTCGTAGTTAAGGAAAACTGAACCGTAGACATGCTAGGTAGGTTGAATTTATTGAATTTTTTCCTTATGTCATCAAACACAAGAAAGGGAAAGAGAATGTCATTGCTGATGCTTTGTCTAGGCAATATACTTTGTGGACACAACTTGATTGCAAGATTTTTGGTTTGGACACAAATAAAACACAATATGTGAATGATTCTGATTTTTAGGATTTCTTGCCGCATTGTTAGGATGGAAAAGCATGGAACAAATTCGTCGTCAATGATGGGTTTGTGTTTAGAGCTAACAAGCTATGCATTCTAGCTAGCTCCGTTCGTTTGTTGTTGTTACAGGAAGCATATGGAGGTGGCTTGATGGGGCATTTTGGAGCAAAGAAGGCAGAGGATGTACTTGCTGGTCATTTCTTTTGGCCAAAGATGAGAAGAGATGTGGAGCGATTTGTTGTACGATGCACTACCAGTCAAAAAGCTAAGTCACGATTAAATCCGCATGGTTTGTATATGCCTTTACCAGTTCCTAGTGCTCCTCGGGAGGATATTTCTATGGATTTCGTGTTGGGATTGCCTAGAACTACGAAGGGACGTGATAGCATTTTTGTGGTTGTGGATAGATTTTCTAAGATGGCACACTTTATACCATGTCATAAAACTAATGATGCTACACATGTTGCTGATTTGTTCTTTCCGGAAATTGTTCGTTTGCATGGTGTGCCAAACATAATTATTTGCAACGAACGCACTAGATACACCCCATTGGACCTGAGGCTCATGTTTTGGGTCGTTTCTGACCATTCCATTACTGCACGAACTTTGGTGGAAATCTGGCCGAACTGGGGTCATTAATGCACAAATTCATCCAATGATGTCGCCTCATAATTTTTGGCAGCGGACGCACTAGATAAAGCCCATTGGACCCCAAAGTCATGTTTTGGGTAGTTTCGGACCATTCCATTACAACTCGAGCTTCGGTGCCAATCGGGCAGAACTAGGGTCATTAATGCACAAGTTCGTGCAATGATGTTCCGTCGGATTTTTTTGCAACGAACGCACTAGATACACCCCATTGGACCCCAAACTCATGTTTTCAGGTGTTTTGGACCTTTTTTTAATGCATGAACTTCGGTGCAAAATGGGCCGAACTGGTGCCATTAATGCACAAGTTCGTGCAATGATGTCGCATCTGAAATTTTTGCAACCAAACGCACCCGATCCACCCCATTTGACCCCAAACTCATGTTTTTGGGCATTTCAAACTGTTCCGTTACTGCACGAACTTTGGCGCAAAACGAGGCCGTATTGGTGCCATTAGTGCACAATTTTGTGCAATGAAGTTGCGTGTGAACTTTTTGCAATGAAAACACCTGATCCACCCCATTGGACCGTATCGTTACTACACGAACTTCGGTGCAAAACAGGGCGAACTGGAGCCATTAATGCACAAGTTTGTGCAACCAAGTCGCGTCGGAATTTTTCACAACGAACATACCAGATCCACCCCATTGGACCCTAAACTCATGTTTCGGGGTGTTTCGATCCGTTCGAGTACAGCATGAACTTCGGTGCAAATCAGGCTGAACTAGGGTCATTAATGCACAAGTTCGTGCAATGATGTCGCGTCGGAATTTTTTGCAACAAATGTATCCGACCCATGCCATTGGACCCCAAACTCATGTTTTGGGGCGTTTCGGACCGTTTCATTACTACACGAACTTCAGTGGAAAACAGGCCAAATTGGTGTCATTAATGCACAAAATCGTGCAACGAAGATGTGTCGGAATTTTTCGCATCGAACGCACCCGATCCACCCCATTGGACCCCAAACTCATGTTTTGGTGCATTTCAAACCGTTCGGTTACTACACAAACATTGGTGCAAAATGAGGCCAAACTGGCGCCATTAGTGCACAAGTTTGTGCAACGAAGTCGCATCCAAATTTTTTGCAACGCACACACCGGATCCACCCCATTGGACCCAAAATTCGTGTTTTGGGGTGTTTCAGATCGTTTCGTTACTGCATGAACTTCGGTGTAAAACGGGCCGAAGTGGTGCCATTAATGCATAAGTTCGTGCATGCGTCGGAATATTTTGCAACAAAATGAATCCAATCCACGCCATTAGACCCCAAGCTCATGTTTTGGGGCGTTTCGGACCGTTCCGTTACTACACGAACTTTGGTGCAAAACGAGCCGAACTGGTGCCATTAATGCATAAGGTCGTGCAATGTTGTCATGTCAGAATTTTATGCAACAAAATGCACCCGACACATTCTATTGGACACAAACTGATGTTTTGGGGCATTTCGGATCGTTCCATTACTGGACGAACTAAGGTGCAAAACGTGCCGAACTGGTGGAATTAACGCACAAGTTCGTGCAACGTAGTCCCGTCAGAATTTGTCGCAATGAACGCACTTGATCCACCCCATTGGACCCCAAACTCATATTTTGGGGCATTTCAAACCGTGCATTACCGCACAAACTTCGGTGCAAAACGGGACTCAACTGGTGCTATTAGTGCACAAGTTCGTGCAACGAAGTCGCGTCCGAAGTTTTCGCCACGAACGCACCTGATCCACCACATTGGACCCCAAACTCATGTTTTGGAGAGTTTCGGACCGTTTCATTACTACACAAACTTCGGTGCAAAATGGGGCGAATTGGTGCAACAGAATTTTTCGCAATGAACGCACCCGATCCACCACTTTGGACCCCAAACTCATGTTTTGAGGCGTTTTGCACCGTTCCGTTAATACACGAACTTTATTTCAAAACAGGGCCGAACTGGAGCCATTAGTGGACAAGTTCGTGCAACTAAGTCGCGTCCGAATTTTTTGCAATGAACGCACCCGATTCACCCCATCCGACCCCAAACTCATGTTTTGGGCTGTTTCGGACCGTTTCGTTATTGCACGAACTTCGAAGCAAAACAGGGCGAAGTGGAGCGTCGGAATTTTTTGCAACGAGCGCATCCGATCCATGTCATTGGAACCCAAACTCTTGTTTTGGGGCATTTCGCACCATTTCATTACCGCAAGAACTTCGTTGCAAAACAGGCAAAACCGGTGTTATTAATTCCTAAGTTCGTGCAACGAAGTCGTCTCGGAATTTTTTGCAACGAACGCACCCGATCGACCCCATTGGACCCGAGACTCATGTTTTGGGGCGTTTCAGACTGTTTCATTACTGCATGAACTTTAGTGCAAAACTGGCCGAACTTATGCCACTAATGCACAAGTTCGTGCAATGTTGTCGCGTCTGAATATTTTGCAACAAAATGCACCCGATCCACGCCATTGGACCCTAAACTTATGTTTTGGGGTGTTTCGGATCGTTCTGAAACTGCACGAACTTTGGTGCAAATCATGCTGAACTAGGGTCATTAATGCACATGTTCGTGCAACGATGTAGAGTCGGATTTATTCGTAATGAACGCATCACATACACCCCATTGGACCTGACACTCATGTTTGGGCATTCCAAACCATTCCATTACTCCACGAACTTCGGTGCAAAATGGGCTAAACTGGTGTCATTAATGCACAAATTCGTCCAATGATGTTGCACCGGAATTTTTCGCAACGAACGCACCAGATAGAGCCCATGAGACCCCAGACTCGTTTTGGGTGCGTTTCAGACTGTTCTATTACTGCATGAACTTCGGTGCAAATCAGGCTGAACTATTGTCATTAATGCATAAGTTCGTGCAACGATGTCGCATCAGAATTTTTTGCAACGAATGCACCCGATCCACCCCATTGGACCCCAAACTCATGTTTTGAAGCGTTTCAATCCGTTCTGTTACTGCACAAACTTTGATGCAAAATAGGGCCGAACTTGTCCAATTAGTGCACAACTTTGTGCAACGAAGTCGCGTCCGAATTTTTCACCACGAACACACCTAATCCACCCTATTGGACCCCAAACTCATGTATTGGAGAGTTTCGAACCGTTTCGTTACTACACGAACTTCGGTGCAAAATGGGGCGAACTGGTGCGTCAGAGTGTTTCGCAACGAATGCACCCGAGCACCCCATTGGACGCCAAACTCATGTTTTGGGGCGTTTTGCACCATTCCGTTACTACACGAACTTTGGTGCAAAACGGGGCCGAACTAGTGCCACTAGTGCACAAGTTCGGGCAACGAAGTCGCGTCCAAATTTTTCACAACGAATGCACTTGATCCACCCCATTGGACCCCAAACTCATGTATTGGAGCATTTCGGACCGTTTTGTTAATACACGATCTTTAGTGCAAATCGGGCTGAACTGGGTCATTAATGCACAATTTCGTGCACTGATGTCGCGTTGAAATTTTTCGCAACGAACACACCCGATGCACCCCATCGGACCCCAAACTGATCTTTTGGGGTGTTTCAGACCGTTTCGTTACTCCACGAACTTCGGTGCAAAATGGGGTGAACTGGAGCGTCGGAATTTTTCACAATGAACGCATTCGATCAATACCATTGAACCTGAAACTCATGTTTTGGGGCATTTACACCGTTTCATTACTGCACGAACTTCGTTGCAAAACAGGCCAAACGGGTGTTATTAATGCACAAGTTCATGCAACGAAGTCATGTCGGAATTTTTCACAACGAACGCACCAGATACAGCCCCATTGGACCCGTAACTCATGTTTTGGAGCATTTGAGACCGTTTTGTTAATATAGGATCTTCAGTGCAAATCGGGCTGAACTGTGTCATTAATGCACAAGTTCGTGCACTGATGTCGCGTTGGAGTTTTTCACAACAAACGCTCCCGGTTCACCCCATTGGACCCCAAACTCATGTTTGGGGCGTTTCGGACCGTTTGGTTACTGCACAAACTTTGGTGCAAAACGGGACGAACTGGAGCGTTGGAATTTTTCGCAACGAATGCATTCGGTCAATGCCATTGGACCCCAAACTCATGTTTTGGGGCATTTTGCACCGCTTCATTACTGCTCGAACTTCGTTGCAAAATAGGTCAAACCGGTGTTATTAATGCACAAGTTTGTGCAATGAAGTCGCGTCAGAATTTTTTGCAACAAACGCACCCTATCAACCCCATTGGACCCCAGACTCATGTTTTGGGGCATTTTGGACCGTGCCGTTACTATATGAACTTTGGTACAAATCGAGCTGAATTAGGGTCGTCAATGCACAAGTTCATCGAATGACGTTGTGCATTATGAAAAACTACACACTTTTGCTTTTGGGTCCAACTCCATTTGAGCTTTGGTGTGAAAGTTGCACATGCTTTACAGTAAGGCCCCTGAGTTTTCTGCTTTTTACAACTGGATCCTCTGTCTTCCTCCTCGAGTCCCCGAGCTCCCCTGTTTCTCTGCCGCACGCGCGCGTGACCCTGCCGCCGGTCGCCCCCGAGCAACTGCAGCTCTGCGCCCCGCTCCACGCGTCGCTCCACCCCTTTCCCCACCGCCCGTGCTAACCTTGCTGTCCTCTTCTTCCTTTGCCACGTCGGGCCGCTGGAGCTTAGCTGCCGCCACGCACCCGAGGGAGTCACCGGCGCCGCCCGCCGTCTTAAGCCCAATCCTATGGCCGCTTCTCCTCTCCCTCTCTTCCTGGATGCGGCGTGCTGCTATAAAGCCGACCCCAAACCCCTCTCTCCGGCCTGTTTTCCCTCTCTCTTCTCCCTTGCAATAGCCAACACCGAGCCGCCGTCGTTTTGTTCCTCGCCGGATTTCGCTGTGCTTGATCCATCCCGCCCAAATTCCACTAGCCCAGTGCTTCCTCACCTCCTCCCCTTATTCCCCAGCATGATCCAGTCCAGCCCCGGCCACCCCCCTCGCCGGAATCGCCCCACTCTGAACCGCCCCTCACCGGAGCCGTCTGAGCTTCCCCGCACCATCGACAACCCCCCTCCGCTAGCTCCTCGACCAATCCAAGTATGGAGATCGATCCCCCCTCGCCTACTGATGCTCTTGTGCGCGTCAGATGGTCGTGTTCACCAGCCTTCCGCTGGGAACGGCGACGCGCCGCCCCTCCTCGCCGCCGGCAGGGCTCTAGCTCTGCCCGTCGAGCCCCTTCATGCCCAACTTGTTCCCCATAGCCTGCTGGTCGTGCCGGACCAGTCCCTCCCCGCCGGCGACCTCGCCGCCGGTGGGAACGTGCCGGAACCGATGGCCGGTCACCGTCGGGGCCTGGCAGGGACCTTTGTGTGAGAGTTTTTGTTTTCTCTTGGACCCGAGCGCAAAAGGCCGAGACACACCTCCCCTTTTAGTATTCTGTTATTTCATGTGTGTATGCTACTGCCTTGTAAAATTCTTAGAAAATCACAGAAAAATCCAAAAATTGCAAAATTTGTTTTGATGGAAACTAGATTTCAAACCCTATAACTTTTGTTTATGAAGTTTGACATGAAACTAAATACTTTTGCACCTATTTGAAATCTAAGTTTAAAAGGTGTTTGGTACATAACTTCTACATTTTAACTTTGCTTCTCATGATTTTTAGCATGTAAATTCTATAAGCTATGTATAACCTTGTGTTAAAATTTCAAACCTAGCTTTGTTTTGTAACTTAACTTCTTTTGAATTTAGGCAATTCAAATTTGAAAAGCTTTAAAGTTAGTTAAGCATGTTCTTTAAACCTAATTAGTTAAGATCTTTGTATCATCCTTTAATGTGTTGATGACTAGTGTGTAATCAAATTTCCAAAACTTTATGCATCTATTTACTTAAGTTTTGAATTTAAATTGGAATTTAAATTCAAATTCAAATGTTCCAGTTTCTGTTTGCAATGATTTCAGTACTAAATTGTGACTCAATTATGAAGAGTCATTCCAACCTAAACCCCTTTTATTCCATGAACTTTGTTGTGATGCGAGTTTTTAAATTCAAATCTCATTTTACTTAATTGTTGCATATCATATAGAATCAACAACGCTCGACGACGGAGAATACGAGTTGGTCTTAGGACAAGACCAAGGGTTTTCTAAAGACCCAACACAAGCCGTCGAGGAACTAACTGAAGCCCTGAACCAAAGTTCGTAAGCCTCTGACACTCCTGCCCCCAACCCCACTCAAGAAGGCAAGCCCCGATGCACATCCCAGTACTTCAAATTATTGCAATGTCATTATTATAATATATATCTTGCATTACGTCTAGGAGTTGCCATGAAACCATAGTTGCATAAGAACTTAGGAATCCAATGTAATGTACCCGAGTCCTTATCGCCTAGATGCTTTGCTAAATAGGACCGGTAAAAGTCAAGTGATTTCCTGTCACTCGCGCGATATAGGAGTTACTTGTTTACAATTCTGCAACCACTGTAAGGATGATGGACAGGGTCGTGTGTTGTATCATAACTTGAAGGGTCGCCCTGTCTATTTTGTTAAAAGTGGTTAAGGTCGCAGCATGTGGTAGTGGTGGCTAAGCGTTTGAAAGTACTAACCACATATCGCGAAATATGGTAAGCGGTAAGCCTAGTAACCAATTGGCCCGGCAAGTGGACATACCTCCCACCACTCATAATATGGTTCTTCCCACGCACAGATGTGCGGGAGTACGTTCTGCAAGGCAGACAGGAATACGGGATCTTGTAGTCGCGCTACAGACGTATGTCCTGCACAATTGGTGTGCGTACGGTCCTACAGTCGCTTGTGGTGGACCTGCTCCACGACCCGGAATGAAAGGCAAACGGTTGCTTCGGAACAACTTGTGGATGTTCCAAGCGTGTGTGTTAGGTTTACCTTGCAAGGTTTAAATTCGATTCAGAATCGTCCGCTTCTCACGAAGATTGAGACTGCTTATTCCTTCTGCCACGTAGAGTAAAAAGTGTAATTGTTGATGGAATAATCTTGATGGATGCTAATATCTACCTTGCTTGTTTAGTATAGGTGCTTACCTAGATGACTAATCAAGCTAGAATCTGAAAGCTAAAACTTGAAAGTAAGTTATACTCTTAGTTGCTTTTCAGCTGAAAATAAACCCAAAACCCTTACAATGCCTTCATGAGTCTAGATACGGGTTAAAATATACCCAAATTCGGGTAAGCCTTGCTGAGTATTAGAATGCTCAGCCTTGCTAGTATCTGTTTCAGGTATAACTTTTGAAGATTCCATGAACAACCCTGCATGGCCAACCTCTGTACCTTTTGGCTGTTCCGTGGAGTGGGACCCGTCCCCGGCTGGCAGTGACCCTCCTGAGTGACACCAAGCCTTGGGCTGAGCATGGTGTCCACTTTTGCGACGTGTGTAGTCGTGTAACCTTTTCTTTTCGCTGAGAGTTTGGACAAGCTGTTCTGCTTGTCAGTTTGAACGCTGTTTGTATAAGTTTACTTAAGTTTAAACCTAGTTTGTAATAATGTTGGAATATCTGTAAATTAAAATTTGATGAGCTGTTCTGTGATTGTAAACTCGCCTTCGTGCGAGGTAAGCCTGCTTCGATCCTGTTGAATCGTGGTTGTATCGGACGGAGACCCGACAGACCAATGGATTATTCCGTTTGAAGTGCGTTGTGCTGATAACAGATGCATAGTGAGCATTAGCGCCCTTGACCCGGAATAATTCAGGTGGTTCTACCACAGTTTCGGACCATTTCATTACCGCATGAACTTCAGTGCAAAACGGGGTGAACTGGTGCCATTAACACACAAGTTCATGCAATGTTGTTGCATCGGAATATTTTTGCAACAAAACGCACCCAATCCATGCTATTGGACCCCAAACTCATGTTTTGGGGCGTTCTGGATCGTTCCGATACTGGACGAACTTCGGTGCAAAAGGGGCCGAACTAGTGAAACTGCTGCTCAAGTTCGGGCAACCAACTGGTGTTGGAATTTTTCGAAACGAACGCATGCGATCCAAGCCAATGGACCCCAAACTCATGTTTTGGGATGTTTCGGACCGTTACATTACTACACGAACTTTGGTGCAAATCAGGCTGAACTGGGGTCATTAATGCACAAGTTCATGCAACAATGTCGAGTTGGATTTTTTCGTAACGAACGCACTAGGTACACCCCAATGGACCCCAGACTCATGTTTTGGAGCGTTTCGGACCATTCCATTATTACACGAACATCGGTGCAAAATGGGCTGAACTGGTGTCATCAATGCACAAATTCGTCCAACTATGTCGCGTCGGAATCATTCACCATGAACGCACCAGATACAGCCCATGGGACCCCAGACTCATATTTTTGGGGCGTTTCGGACTGTTCTATTACTGCAAAAACATCGGTGCAAATCGGGCTGAACCGGGGTCATTAATGCACAAATTCGTGCCACGATGTCGCATCTGATTTTTTCACAATGAATGCACCAAATACACCCCATTGGACCCCAAACTCATGTTTTGGGGCGTTTCGGACCGTTCCGTTACTGCACGAACTTCGGTGCAAAATGGGCCGAACTGGTGCCATTAATGCAAAAGTTCATACAACCAAATCACGTCAGAATTTTTCAAAACGAACGCACGCGATCCATGCCATTGGACCCCAAACTCATGTTTCGGGGCGTTTCGGACCGTTGCATTACTGCATGAACTTTGGTGCAAATTGGGCTGAACTGGGGTCATTAATGCACAAGTTCGTGCAGTGATGTCGCCTCGGATTTTTTCGCAATGAACGCACCAAATACACCCCATTGGAGCCCAAACTCATGTTTTGGAGCGTTTCGGACCGTTCCATTACTGCACGAACTTTGGTGCAAAACGGGCCGAACTGGTGCCATTAATGCACAAGTTCGTGCAATGTTGACACATCAGAATTTTTTGCAACAAAACACACCCGATGCACGCCATTCGACCCCAAACACATGTTTTGGGTCGCTTCGGATCGTTCCGTTACTGGACAAACTTCAGTGCAAAACAGGCCAAACTGGTGCAATTAATGCACAAGTTCGTGGAACCAAGTCACGTCGGAATTTTTCAAAACGAACACACGCAATCCATTCCATTGGACCCAAAACTCATGTTTCGAGGCATTTCGGACAGTTCCATTACTGCACGAACTTTGGTGCAAATCGGGCTGAACTGGGGTCATTAATGCACAAGTTCGTGCGAAGATGTCGAGTCGGATTTTTTCATAATGAATTCCCCAAATACACCCCATTGGACCTGAGACTCATGTTTATGGGCGTTCGAGACCATTCCATTACTGCACGAACTTCGGTGCAAAATGGACCGAACTGGTGTCATCAATGCACAAATTCATCCCACGCTGTCGCGTCAGAATATTTCGCAACAAACGCACCAGATAGAGCCCATGGGACCCAGACTCATATTTTGGGGCGTTTCGGACTGTTCTATTACTGCACGAACATCGGTGCAAATCGGGCTGAACTGGGATCATTGATGCACAAATTCGTGCAACGATGTCGCATCTGATTTTTTCGCAACGAATGCACCAAATACACCCTATTGGACTCCAAACTCATGTTTCGGGGCGTTTCGGACCGTTCCGTTACTGCACGAACTTCGGTGCAAAATGGGCCGAACTGGTGCCATTAATGCAAAAGTTCGTGCAACCAAATCACGTCGGAATTTTTCAAAACGAACGCACGCGATCCATGCCGTTGGACCCCAAACTCATGTTTCAGGGTGTTTCGGACCGTTCCATTACTGCACGAACTTTGGTGCAAATTGGGCTGAACTGGGGTCATTAATGCACAAGTTCGTGCAACGATGTCGCCTCGGATTTTTTCGCAATGAACGCTCCAAATACACCCCATTGGAGCCCAAACTCATGTTTTGGGGCATTTAGGACTGTTCCGTTACTGCACGAACTTCGGTGCAAAACAGGCCGAACTGGTGCCATTAATACACAAGTTCGTGCAACGTTGACACATCAGAATTTTTTGCAACAAAACACACCCGATACACGCCATTCGACCCCAAACACATGTTTTGGGGCGTTTCAGATCGCTCCGTTACTAGACAAGTCATGTCGTAATTTTTCAAAATGAACGCACGCGATCCATTCCATTAGAACCCAAACTCATGTTTCGAGGCGTTTCGGACAGTTCCATTACTGCACGAACTTTGGTGCAAATTGGGTTGAACTGGGGTCATTAATGCACAAGTTCGTGCGAAGATGTCGAGTCAGATTTTTTCATAACGAATGCCCCAAATACACCCCGTTGGACCCGAGACTCATGTTTATGGGTATTCGAGACCATTCCATTACTGCACGAACTTCGGTGCAAAATGGGCCGAACTGGTGTCATCAATGCACAAATTCGTCCCACGCTGTCGCGTCGGAATATTTCGCAACGAATGCACCAGATAGAGCCTATGGGACCCAGACTCATATTTTGGCGTGTTTCAGACTGTTCTATTATTGCACGAACATCAGTGCAAATCGGGCTGATGGGGTCATTAATGCACAAGTTCGTGCAACGATGTCGCGTCGGATTTTTTCGCAACGAACGCACCAAATACACCCCATTGGACCCGAAACTCATGTTTTGGGGCGTTTTGGACCGTTCCGTTGCTGCACAAACTTTGGTGCAAAATGGGCTGAACTGGTGCCATTAATGCACAAGTTCGTGCAATGCTGTCATGTCATAATTTTTTGCAACAAAACGCAACCGATACTCGCCATTGGACCCCTGCAAACTCATATTTTGGGGCATTTCGGATCGTTCCTTTACTAGATGAACTTCGGTGCAAAACGGGCCAAACTGGTGCAATTAATGCATAAGTTTGTGCAACCAAGTCGTGTTGGAATTTTTTGAAACAACGCACGCGATCCCTGCCATTGGACCCTAAAGTCATGTTTCGGGGCGTTTCGGACTGTTCCATTACAGCATGAACTTTGGTGGAAAACAGACCAAAGTGGTGTCATTAATGCACTCGAGCCACCCTATTGGCCCCCAACTCATGTTTTGGGGCATTTCAGACCTTTCCTTTGGAGCACGAACTTCTGTGCAAATCGGGCCGAACTGGGTTCATTAATGCACAAGTTCGTGCAACGATGTCGTGTCGGATTTTTTCACAACAAATGTATTCGACCCACGCCATTGGACCCCAAACTCATGTTTTGGGGCGTTTTGGATCGTTCCATTTTTGGATGAACTTTGGTGCAAAATAGGGCAAACCGGTGGAATTAATGCACAAGTTCGTGCAACAAAGTCACATCAGAATTTTTCGCAACGAACGCATCCGATGCACGCTATTGGACCCCAAACACATGTTTTGGGGCGTTTCTCAATGTTTCGTTACTACACGAACTTCGTTGCAAAATGAGACAAACCTGTGTTATTAATGCACAAGTTCATACAACGAAGTCGTGTTGGAAATTTTTGCAACGAACATCCCCGATCCACCGAATTGGACCCCAGACTCATGTTTTGGGGTATTTCGAACTGTTCTGTTACTGCACGAACTTGGGTTCAAAATGGGGCCGAACTGGTGCAATTAGAAAACTAGTTCATGCAACGAAGTTGTGTTTGATTTTATCGTAACGAACGTACCTGATCCACCCCATTGGACCCCAAAAACATGTATTGGAGCGTTTCAGATGATTTCTTTACTACACAAACTTCGGTGCAAATTGGGCTGAACTGGTCATTAATGCGCAAGTTCATGCAACGATGTCGCATCGGAATTTTTCAGAACAAAGGCACCCAATTCACCCCATTGGACTCCAAGCTCATGTTTTAGGGCATTTCGAACCGTTTTGTTACTACATGAACTTCGTTGCAAAATGGGCCAAACTGGTGTTATTGATGCACAAGTTCATGCAACGATGTCGAGTCGAATTTTTCATAATGAACTCACCAGATACACCCCATTAGACCCCAGACTCAGGTTTTGGGGTGTTTCAGACCATTCCATTACTGCACAAACTTCGGTGCAAAACGGGCCGAACTGGTGTCATTAATGCAAAAATTCATCTAACGATGCCGCATCGGAATTTTTCGCAACAAACGTGCCAAATACACCCCATTGGACCCCAAACTAACGTATTGGAGCATTTTGGACCATTTTATTACTACATGAACTTCGGTGCAAATCAAGCCGAATTGGGTCATTAATGCACAAATTCGTGCAACTAAGTCGAGTCTGAATTTTTTGCAACGAAGGCATCTGATCCACCCCATTGGACCCAAAACTCATGTGTTTGAGCATTTCGGACACTTTCGTTACTACACAAACTTCGGTGCAAATCAGGTCGAAGTGGTGCCATTAATGCACAAGTTCATGCAACAATGTCGAGTTGGATATTTTGGTAACGAACGCACTAGATAGACCCCATTGGACCCCTGACTCGTGTTTTGTGGCATTTCGGACCAATCCGTTACTGCACGAACATCGGTGCAAAATGGGCTGAACTGGTGTCATTAATGCACAAGTTCATGCAATGATGATGCGTCGGAAGTTTTCGCAACAAACACACTAGATACACCCCATTGGATCCAAACTCATGTTTTGGGGCATTTCGGACCGTTTCATTAGTGCACAAACCTCGGTTTAAAACAGGCCGAACTGGTGCCAATAATGCACAAGTTTGTGCAACATTGTCGCATCGGAATTTTTTGCAACAAAACATACCCGATACACGCCATTGGACGCCAAACTCATGTTTTGGGGCGTTTCGGATCGTTTCATTACTGGACAAACTTTGGTGCAAAACGGGATGAACTTGTGAAATTAATGCACAAGTTCGTGCAACCAAGTCGTGTTGCAATTTTTTGCAACGAACGCACGGGATCCGCAACATTTGACCCCAAGCTCATGTTTCAAGGAATTTTGGACCATTCTATTACTGCACGAACATTGGTGTAAATGTGGCTGAACTGGGGTCATTTATACAGAAGTTTGTGCAACGATGTCGAGTTGGATTTTTTCGTAATGAACGCACCAGATGCACCCCATTGGACCCAATACTTATGTTTTGGGGAGTTTTGGACCATTTCGTTACTACACGAACTTTGGTGTAAAACGGGCCAAACTGCTGCAATTGTCACACCCTAATTTTCAAATTAGAAACCTAAATAAATTTTGCTAGATTTCTTTTAGGACCCATAAGGTTTTTATTCCAATATTTTGATTTTAGAGCATTTACCGTGAATTAATAGTAATTTACCTAACCATAAAAGAAATATAAGGAAATATAGGTTTTGTGCATTTCATGCCGTATTGCATTGTTTTCTTGTTTGTCTTCCATTTGGATTTAAATTTCAAATTCAATTTCAAATGCATTTGAATGCAATTCTTTTTCTCCCTCTTTTTCTTTTTGGGCCCGGCCCACTCTCTTTCTCACGTTTTCCTCTCTCTTATCTTCCTTGCGTCCCAAGCCCAGCCGGCCTCTCTTCCTCCCCTCCCTTTCTCCCGCACGACCTAACCGGCCCAGCCGGCCAACTCCTCCCCCGGCCCAGCTAGCCCGCATGCCGTTCTCTTCTTGCACTCGGTGACAGGCGAAGCCCGCCTATCGGGGTCTTCCCCGACCTCGAGCTCGAGCCGGGCTCGGACTCGTGTTGAGTCCGGCCGCAGCACGGCCTCCCCATCATGCGACGCCTGGGCCCGCATGCCAAGGCACCAGCGGCCCCCCTATTTAAAGTGCCACCTGTGCCCTAGGCTCCACATATCCCGCAGCTGCCACCTCGCCGCTCCGTTGCTACTGCAAGCTGCTACCGGAGCTTCGCCTTGGGGTGAGGATCCTCACCGGCCCTTTTTCCCTCTATTTTCCGCCTTCCCGCGTGCACGATTGCTCGCCGGAGCTCCGTCACCACGCCTCATCATCGCTCGCCTTCCCCGGCCACCGACGCTTCATCTTAACCCGTAGATGTGTTCCCCTCCTTTGTCTCCTTCTCCCCGACCAATCCCGAGTCGAAATAGTGGCTGGAATCGCGTAAACGTGATTCTCCGGCGAGCCCGCCGCCACAAGACATCCCCGCGGGCGCCCGCGCTGCCACCCCCGCAGCGCCAGTCTCTTCGCAGCCGTTCGATCTAGATCCGATGGTCTAGATTAGATTTAGACCGGAGTCAAATGAACCGATACTAGTCAACCCTAGGTTATTTTGTGCTTTAGCCCCTGAGTTCTATCAAAATCAACCCGCAGTCCACGGCAGTTTAAAAGTATTCACGAATAGATCTTTTTTCTTCTGTTTAGGCTCCTATCCTTTTCTAAAATAGAACCCGCCACCCCTAGCCCCTCTGTTTTGCTATCTAAAGCCTAGATTTAAGGTTTAATTATGTTCTAGGCCTCAGTTTCTTTGTTCAGAGCCCTTCTAGTTTCAAATCTTCAACAGGTAAGCCCCTAGAATCATGTTTTGGCCATAACTTCTTCGTTTTAACTCCATTTTTATCGATTCTCGCGCTCAAGCGACCCTTGCGATATATATAGTAGCTTTATAACATTGTTTTGCTCTTTTTATATTGTTTGGTGTACTATTTCTTATTTATTATATTGTTTGTTTATATGTACTTGTGTGTTACGATAGATGGTGCGCAGTTCGAGGGTCCACAAGAGCAAAGCTTTGAAGACGGTCCCGAGCAGCAGTAGTTCTTTGATGAAGGCAAGTGGTCCTCGATCATACTCTAGTCCCAATAACTTTATAAATACACACATTTACTTTATATGCATGCATGTGTCTAGAATATGATGGATCCCAAACTAAGGATATGCCTAGTTTCTTTTGAACTTCCTTGATTAAACCTGGGTTATTATATTTATGTTGTAGCTACACTAGTTGCTTTTACTTAGACTTCGGTTGGATAACCTGAAAATCATGCTACATTGGTTTACTCATATTGTGGAATACTTTTGTGGTGATATTTAAGATCATTGCATTAATTAGAATATGGAGAACCGCCCAGGAAATCAATGCAACCACAATACTACGTGGCTCTGGTTTGGCTAATTAATTAGTAAAACTTTAGCTTATGACAATCTTACCGAAAGAGCAAGAGGGGTTGCATCATCGGGGTATAGCTCGGTCCTCTTGAGATTTATGATATGTGGTCCTTGGCTAAGGCACTACCTCATTAGGGAGGGTTATGACCTCTTTGATTTGAAACCTTAGCAGATTGTCAGAAGTTAGGGAATATTTGTAAAGGCCTCGTAGTGAATCCCTGCCACTCACCTTGGAAGTGTTTAAGGGTCTTGCAAACCCGGGCATCGAGGGAAACACGAATTGTGGGTAAAGTGTACAACCTCTGTAGAGTGAAAACTGATATATCAGCCGTGCTCACGGTTAAGAGCGGCTTGGACCCTCATATGATAATTGAACTTAAAGATGATCTAAATTGAGGTTCTTTGTTCATAATGTTGTTATCTTATCTCTTTTATTTATTTAAGGGTTGGTATATACTTACATTTAGTTAATACTTGCCAAATAAAACTTGATCAACTAAAAATGCTTATCACAGTCAAACCATATCAGCATTTCCTTGATTTTGGCCTTGCATGTCATATAATTTACTCCACTTGCTGAGTACCAACCATAAGTGTACTCACGCTTACTTTGTTAAAATCAATGCTGCTCAGAACAAGATAATTGCAACGAATGCCCTCGATCCACCGTATTGGACCCCAGACTCATGTTTTGGGGTATTTTGGATCATTTCGTTACTGTAGGAACTTGGGTGCAAAACTGGGCCGAACTGGTGCCATTAGTAAACTAGATCGTGCAACGAAGTCGCGTTTGATTTTTCCGCAATGAATGTACCTGATCCACCCCATTGGACCCCAAACTAATGTATTGGAGCGTTTCGGACGATTTCTTTACTACACGAACTTTGGTGCAAATCGGGCCAAACTGGTCATTAATGCACAAGTTCGTGCAATGAGGTCGCGTCGGAATTTTTCACAACAAACGTACCCAATTCACCCCATTGGACCCCAAACTCATGTTTTGGGAGCTTTGGGATATTTTCGTTACTGCACGAACTTCGGCGCAAAACGGGGCGGACTGGTGCATCGGAATTTTTTGCAACGAACGCATCCGATCCACACCATTGGACCCCAAACTCATGTTTTGGTGTGTTTCGAACTGTTTCTTTATTGCAGGAACTTCGTTGCAAAATGGGCTAAACCGGTGTTATTAGTGCACAAGTTCGTGCAATGATGTCGAGTCAAATTTTTTAGTAACGAACCCACCAGATACACCCCATTGGACCCCAGACTCATGTTTTGGGGTGTTTTGGACCATTCCGTTACTGCATGAACTTTGGTGCAAAACAGACCGAACTGGTGTCATTAATGCAAAAATTCATCCGACGATGTCACGACGGAATTTTTTGCAACGAATGCACCAAATACACCCCATTGGACACGAAACTCATGTATTGGAGTGTTTTGACCATTTTGTTGCTGCACGAACTTCAGTGCATATCAGGCCGAACTTGGTCATTAATGCATAAGTTCGTGCAGCTAAGTCACGTCCCAATTTTTCGCAACAAACGCACTTGATCCACCACATTGGACTCCAAACTCATGTGTTGGAGCATGATGAGAACATTGCCACCAACGATACATCCACACCTACACCAGTATCTAGTTCCACAACACCACTTGGTCCTATTACTCGCGCCCATGCTCGTCGGCTTACCCATGAAATAAGTTCACTCTTAAGCTCAGGCTCATCATATTTAGACACTGGAGACACGTGCACTCTTGTTTTACTCAGGAATAATGGATTGGATCAGAAGGGAAGAGACATCACGCAGGCTGGATTCAGACTGCAGGACAGATACGACTTGTAACGGCCGCCATGACTTCATCCGGATTCCGTTTTGGTTCTTCAAGTACTTCCTGGAAAGCTTATCAAATCTACTTTCCAAGGGATCCAGAATCACCTCCATATCTGTTCGGAATCAACCGCAATCATCGATTTACTACAGAGTCCTTTTCAGCCACGGTGTTGTGTCACCCTATTCAGGCCCAATGGGTCGTGTATCAAGTTGAGTCCAATTCGGACGCGTCCTAGGGTTGGAACACGACCCCAGCACCCTTGTAGTTGTTCTCCCACTTCTTTATAACCTTTAGCCACTACCAAGAATACTCGGGTTTTGTTAGATGCAAGTTTAGCTTTTGCTACTTTCTTGTAGACGTGCATGCTGATGCAGCCGCCCGTCTACTTGTTTTCGGAACCCCACCATATTTGAGATTCAGTTTGAGACCTTCAATTACATCTCATATTTTTAGTACTTGTTCTACTTGTTCTTGCTAGTTCTTCAATTTCTTGCAGAACGAGTGCCCTAGTGGCCGGGTGTCATGCTCCACAAGATCGCGGCAACCATAGGAGGTGGTGTATAGGTTGCTAAGGCGCAGCATCCTCTGGAAGGCTGTAGTCAGGCCGTGAATGCTGTCTCCTCCATCAGTCGAGCTATCCCACGCCTCTCATTGAAAGATCAGGAACAAACCCTAGCGGGTTCGCATCAGTTGGTAAGAGCAAGGTTGTTCGGTGAGAGACTTCCAATCCTTTACTATTTTTATTTTCCTATAGTCTAGAAAAAGTCAAAAATAGTAGAAATTCCCCCCCACCGCAATCCTATAGAACCTTTTGAGCCTTTACTAGTACTGCTTAGTTAGGGCTTGTTGAGTTTTCGGTTGAATCGGTTGTGTCGAGTTGCTGGTCTTAGTTGTAGTCCTTTAGAGTTTTGAGTTCTCATCACGTTTAGTCACATACGCTACCTTTTTAATCGCTACTTTGGCCAAATCAGAATACACTTTTCCTATCAAGTTCAACTTGGAATCGGTTAAGTGCGTGTTGGCCAAGACCGACTTGAATTCGGGTAGCCTATTCATCTTTCGATTGCCGAATCTGAGTGCCTCTTTGTTATCAAGTCCGAGTTGGAACCAGTGATGGTGGAGTCTGAGTCCAAACTGTGCAATAGAGGCAATGACACTTCACATTTATATTTAGGTGTGTGGTGACTTGCTCACTTGTATTCTTTTGTTCGTAGAATCTGTTTTTGAGGTTCTCTAAAAAAAGAAAAAAATAAAAGTGAAAACAATGAAAAGAAAAAAAAGCAAGGGGCTAATTCATTGCGTTTGTTTTTCCCTTCTGTTCGGGGTGCTGCTTTGTGACTTTATGTCCAAGCTCGCGTCTCTAGCATGGTCTAGACTAGGACCAACACAGTACTACCGTTGAACGATTATTCAGCTTGCTTTTGTGACTAACGTGGTACTAGTACTTCCTTGTTCCAGCCCACCTACAGCCCCACATATTCGACTACAGCTACATAGGTCTTGTTGCTGTAGCATCGATACACTTCATTCCACGGTTGCGGACTTGTTGGTTGCTGTCCCCTCCTAGCAGCAAAGTAAGAATTGGTAAGAGCTTGTGCAACAGGTTGAGAGTGAGCGCCTTGCAGTAGCTACACCCTATTAGCTGTAGGGATTTTACTACTTCTCTTGTTTTTCTTTTTGTCCTTGTTTTTCTCACCATGGCAGGCTCCGAGGAGGAGGACCATAGCTTGTGGCAGTCTCCAGTACCAGGGGCATCATACAACATTTTGAAAGGCAAGTGCAGCGGCACACAGAGAGACTTGATAATGATATGTAGGTGACAAATGACAAGATTGGACAATTGAAGGCCACGCAGATTGCCACCAACACCAAGCTTACGAACCTGGAGACTGCGGTCGGCAATATTGATAAGAGTCTCGCTGCTCTTTTGCGGCATTTTGATGAGCTCCATGCGAAGACCAACGAATAGCGTGATAATTGGGAGGATGAATATATTGTTGATACTGAACAAGTTGAACGAGACGCTCGCCATCGCCGATGGCTACGCACTAATCGTAGAGGTATGGGTGGTTTTCGCCGACGTGAGGTACACAACAATGATGATGCTTTTTGCAAGATTAAATTTAAGATACCTCCTTTTGATGGTACATGTGACCCTGATGCATACATTACTTGGGAAATTGCTGTTGATCAATAGTTTGCATGCCATGATTTTCTTGAGAATGCACGTGTTAGGGCTGCTACTAGTGAGTTCACTGATTTTTCTTCTGTTTGGTGGATAGAACATGGCAAGAAAAATGATGACATGCCACAAACATGGGATGATTTGAAACGGGTCATGCGGGCTAGATTTGTTCCTTCTTACTATGCACGTAATCTGTTACATAAGTTACAATAATTGAGTGTAACATTCAGGTAATTGGAAAACAGGGACACTAGGTTTTGGTATGATATATGTATGATATATGTACGTTTACCATGGTATATGTGGGAAGTACAAAAAGGCTAGGGGTATATCTATATTTTATATAAAATATAAGCTCTTAAGTGTTATTTGGGTGAAATAGAAGGTAGCACTAGAACCTAGGAGAAAAATAATACCAAGTGCTAAATTTGTATCTTTATAGGAAGGAAAGTGTAAAAGGGAGGTTAACTCTTAAGAACAATGGGTTTGTGGGGTAAAGATAGGGACCTATGTGTAATTAAAACAAAAACTATAGGGTCTTTATGTAAATAATTGATGTATAAAAGTAACTTTTATGTTTACTTGAGGACTAATATGTAAGAGTACAAGTCATCATGACCTTCCATGAACTTTTGCAAATATGTTTAAAATTTGATCAAATTCACCTTGGTAAGGACCAAGGTAATTCAAATTTTACTTTTATTCAAAACCTATCTTGTAAAGCTGCAAACCTTGAGCTTTTGAACTTGAGCCCTAAAGCATTTTTGTAGAGTTTGAAAAACTCTACAACTTTGATTTTGGGCACTTTTTCATTTGAGCTTTAAATCAACGGGGATTTTCACTTTACAGAGAGGCCCTTAGATCTTTTAGATTTACACATGAGTCCTTGGATGTTTTCCCCTCTCATCTTCTTCCTCTGAGCCTTTCTGCTCCCCTGCTCTGCTTCTACCGCCGCTGCAGTTTCTTCCCCCGGCCGCCGCCGTGCAGAGCGCCACCCTCCACCTCCTGCTCGCCCTCTCCACGCGTCGCCCGGCCCTTCCTCCCAGTGCCTGCATCACCCCCGCTGGCTATCCCTCGTCTCTCCACATCGGCAAACACACCCGCACGACTGCCACGCACTTCCGACGAGCTCCCGTCACCGCCCTTCATCCCCTCTTCAATTACTTGTGCCCAGAGCTGTGTGAGGCCATCCACCAACCATCCCTTCACTTCCCAAGCCGACCTCGCTTCTACCCTCGCCGGATTCTGGCATTTCGCTTCGGTGCCGAGCACCGCCGTCAACCGGCTCCGGTGGGCAGCCTTCTCCCGGCCCCTTGGGTCCGTTCTGGGTGGCTTAGGGGACAAGGGCGAGTGGTAGATCGTAGTAGAGATAGTTTAGCGCCTGTTCCATGTCTTGAACGGCCGGAACGCGCACTGCCGTCATGGCCGAGCTGCGGCCATGGGGCGCCGCCGTCGAGCCGTGAGCTCCGGCCGTCTCGAGGCGTGGCTGAGGTTGGGGATTGCTCAGGGAGCGTTGGTGATTGTGGCAGAACCAACCTGAATTATACCGGCTCAAGTACGTGAGTCCATTCCTGAGGGCTCCAACGTGCTTCAAACGGTATAATCCCTTGGCCTGTCGGGTAACGTCCCGATAAACCACCGAACACAGGATCAATAAGGTTACCTCATACGAAGGTGAGTCTAGAGATACAGTCACCATCATATTTTATATCACAGGGGATTACATTACAAGAGTTTCCAAAAGAAGTACGAAGTTTCAAATTTAGAGAAAACATTACAAACTGTTAAAGTTATGGTTTTTGGCAGTGGAAAACATACGCGACGATTCACAACACGTCATCAAGACGGATGTCATGCTAAGCCCGGGCACGACATCACTCGGTATCATCAATGTTGGCCGGGGATGGATCCCATTCCACGGACCAACCGTCTGGAGAAGCACAGGGCCAAGGCAAGGGGAAGAGTAGGGTCTTCAAAGACATTAGCTGAAAAACATATAACTAGCAAGACTGAGTATACTAATACTCAGCAAGGCTTACCCGGGATTGGGTATACTTTAGCCCGTAACTAGACTCATGAAGGTATTTCAAGGGATTCTGGGTTTACTTTCAGCTGAAAAGCAACAAAGAGTAGGTCCTTAATTTCAAATTTTAGCTTTAAGGTTCTAGTTGATTATCCATTCTAGGTAAGCACCTATAACTACTCAAGCAAGGTAGAGCTCTTTATATATCAACCATCAGCATTACTCATGATATAGTTGCTCTTGTTACTCTATGTGATAAAGGGATCAAGCAGTCTCAATCTTCGTGAGAAGCGGACGATTCTGAATCGAATTTAACCTTGCAAGGTAAACCTAACTCACACGCTTGGAACATCCAACGATTGTTCCGAAGCAACCGTTTGTCTTTCATTCCGACTCATGGATCATATCCACCACAAGCGACTGCAGGACCATACGCACTCCCAAAGTGCAGGACATACGTCTGTAGCGCGACTACAAAACCCGTATTCCTTGTTGCCCTTGCAACACGTATGCCCTCAGTCGAATCAAGTAACCAGAAGAACCAAATACATGTGGTGGGAGGTATGTCCACTCCTCGGGCCGATTGGTTACTAGGCTTACCGCTTACCATATTTCGCGGCATGTGGCTAGTACTTTCAAACGCTTAACCCCGATCGGCACACACCGCGACCTTAACTAGTTTATCAACACAGACGGGGTATCATTCCTTTCCATGATACTGCACACAACCCCGTCCGTCATCCTTATAATGATTACAGGAATGTAAACATTGCAATTCCTATATCGCGCGAGTGACAGGAAATCACCCGACTTCTACTGGTCCTATTAGCAAAGCATCTATTCGATATGGACTCAGGCACAATACATAGGTTCCTAGGATTCATGCATCTAGGGTTTCATCTCAACTCTTAGACTTAATGCAAGGTATAATATAAGTATAAGAATGCATAATGTAGTAATTTGAAATACTAGGTTATGCACCGGGGCTTGCCTTTACTAGTGGGGCTGAAGTCAGCAAAGTTAAGATCTTCCGAACTTTGGTTCGGGGCTTCAGTTAGACTTTCGACGGCGTCTTCGGGGTCTGTAGGAATTTCCACAGCTTGGTCCGCGATCAGCTTGTAAACACCGTCAGCGAGAGCAGTCGGGTCTACATGATATGCAAGGATATAAAATTAAGGAATGCATAGTCTTTTTACTTTATTTTACGATAAGCTGCAATCCAAAAGGTTAACAGTCAAGAACTCATGGTACAAAAAGGAAACCTAAGCTTTGAATCATTTACATTCAACTCATGATTATAGCATTGATTTAATTGAAAACAAGAATTAAAACATATTTCTAGTTTAAAAAATAAATTCAATTTTGAATGTAAACCTTGGGTAATTAAAGTTATAAAGTTTTGAAAATTTAAGCATAGATCAATGGCATACTTAAAAGATTATGAGCAAGAGATCTAATTAGATAAGCTTTAAAGGGTATAATTAGCTAATTCTACTATAAAACAAATTGAGTTGATCAACTTAAAAGAATTTAAATTACAAAAGAAAATTAGGTTTGAAAATTTCACATCAATTCATACCTAATCTATAGAGATTGCATACCAAAAATCATGATCAACAAAGCTAACATGTAGGAGCTATGGACATTACACTCTCTTATCTTAGATTTAACATAGATTCAAAAATATTTGGTTTCATATCAAACTCACTTAATAGAAGTTGTAGAGTTCAAAATCTAGTTTCCAACAAAACTGGTTTTGCAATTTTTGGAATTTTCTACTATTTTCTATTGATTTTACAAGTCAGCAGCATCACTTCACATGAAATAACAAACACTCTTACACAGAGGTCCTCGAACAACACTGTTTCTATGAGTCTAGAACTTGCAGAAAACCCCCTAACTTGTTCCAATTGTTGCACGAGGTCCTCTAGGCGAGCTTGAAACAGAGGAGGCGCTTGGGGAGCTCGGTTCCAGCGGAAGGAGGCCATGCCGACGGCCGGGGAGGTCAAGCAGTACACCGGGAATCCCTTTTGGGGGTGAGAAAGTGAGGAGGAGGGCCGCAAGGGGGACATCGGCGTTGGAGGAGGCGGAGCTTACAGGTGCAGGCTGTTCTGGCCGGCCGGGCAGGGGCGGCAGTGTAGTCCTGGTCTGGGAGGGAGCAGGGGCAGTGCAGCTTCGGCTTGGGGGAGCAGGGCGGTGCAGCTTCGGCCTGGGGGAGATCGGCAGGGGTGGAGGCAACCGGAGGTCGCCGTAGGCGGGGAAAACAGAAGAACTAGAGGGAGACGGCGTGTCGTCTGAGTCCGTTGGAACTGGGAAAAGAGGGATGGGGGGGGGGCGATGAAGGGGCGGCACAGCTGCCTGTGGAAGGAGTCAAGGCGTGGTGGCCCGGGATGGCTGGAGCGGCGGTGGATGTGGTCTGTTCGGCTTGGCTTGAGTAGGACGAGGAAGACAGGGGAAAAAGCAGCGCTAGGAGAGGATAAGGCCACGATGGAGGAGGTGAAGGGGATTGGATCAACGCTAGAGCTGGGGCGGCGCGTGGGAACTTGCAGCAGGAGGTGGCGAGGGCGGCCGGGACAGCGGCGGGCTGCAGAGCAGAAAAACAGAGACGCGCCAGAGGAGGAAGAGAAAGGGGATTTTCCCAGGGACCTGTTTGTAAAACTGAAGAAACACAGGGACTTTACGGTAAACTAACTTTTCCCACCGATACAGAGATCTAATGAGAAGATGCCCAAAACGAAAGTTGTAGAACTTTTCAAGCACTACAACATTGTTTTAGGGCTCAAGCTTAAAAACTCAAAACTTGCAGCATTACATGTTGGATTTTTAACAAAGGTAAAATTTAAATTACCTTGGTTCTTTCAAAAGGGGTTTGGTCAAAAATTTGGACCTATTTATAAGTTTTCATGACTGTCATGATGACTGGCATTCTAGCAGTATAGTCCTAAGTAAACTTTAAAAGTCACTTTTATACTCTACTTAACTTGCATAAAAGGACCCATATTCTTGCACTAATTACAATTAGGTCCTCATTTTCCACACAAAAACCATTTTTCATGTGATCTAGCATACCTATTACACTTTCTTCCTTATGATGATATAGACTTAACACCTAGTGTTATATTTATCCTAGGTTTTAAAGCTATCTTCCATTCCACTTAAACAACACTCAAGGACCTATATTCTATAGAAATTACAAATAAAATCTTAATTATTTATACTATACATAAATACCATAGCCAGCACATACTCTTTACACTAAGTCTAGTATCTACATATCTAATTACCTGGTTGTCACAGTGATGCTCCCTAGCCGTCTAATTGGGAGACCCGTGGCCCTGGCGTCGCCGGCCGCCATGGCCGAGCCTTGTCTCGCCGCCGGCCGTGGCGTTCCGGGTCAGTGGAGGAAATGGGAGGGGGGGGGGAAGTAGAGATGCCCTGTGTGGGTCTGCGCGCAAGGATGCCGTAGAGCCGGATTTTGTCCTGGACTGGGTCGCCGGCGGGGGCAAGCCGTCGCGCCTGCCTCGGCATTCGGCTCGTGGCCGTGGGCAGAAGGAGGGGGGAGAAGAAGCAGAGGCGGTCCCACCTGTAAGCGGAGATCAGATAGGGAGGGGTAGATGTGTAAAGAAGAGAGGAGTCCTAAGGGCTTTTCTGCAAATAGTTTTAGTTGGAATTCTTTCCAATAGCTGAAACATGTTTAATTCGGTGGCTAAAGATTACCCTGTCTATTTTGATAAAAGTTTTAAGGTTGAAATATGTGGTAGTGGTGGCTAAGCGTTTGAAAGTACTAGCCACATCCCGCGAAATATGGTAAGCGGTAAGCCTAGTACCCGAATGGCCCGGCAAATGGACACGTTTCCACCACTCGACTTTTATTTTATGTTTACACGCACCGACGTGTAGGAGTACGTTCTGCATGGCAGATAGGAATACGGGTTTTGTAGTCACGCTACAGACGTATGTCCTGCAAAATTATTGTGCGTACGGTCCTGCAGTCGCTTGTGGTGGCCCTAATCCATAACCTGGAATATAAGGGAAACGGTTGCTTCGGAACGATCTTTGGATGTTCCAGGCGTGTGTGTTAGGTTTACCTTGCAAGGTTAAATTCGATTCAGAATCGTACGCCTCTCACGAGGATTGAGACTGCTTATTCCTTCTGCCACATCAAGTAAAAAAAATATAATTGTTGATGGAATAATCTTGATGGATGATAATCTCTATCTTGCTTGTTTAGTATAGGTGCTTACCTAGAATGGCCAATCAAGCTAGAATCTGAAAGCTAAAACTTGAAAGTAGATTATACTCTTGTTGCTTTTCAGCTGAAAATAAACCCAGAACCCTTGAAATGCCTTCATGAGTCTAGTTACGGGCTAAAGTATACCCAATCCCGGGTAAGTCTTGCTGAGTATTAGAATGCTCAGCCTTGCTAGTATCTGTTACAGGTATAACTTTGGAGAATCCCATGGACAACCCTGCATGGCCAACGTCTGTTCCTTTTGGCTGGTCCGTGGAGTGGGACCCGTCCCTGGCTGGCAGTGACCCTACTGAGTGACCCCAGGCCTTGGGCTAAGCTTGGTGTCCGTTTTCACGATGTGTGTAGTCGCGTAATATTTTCTTTCCGCTGTGAGTTTGGACAAGCTGTTCTGCTTGTCAGTTTAAACACGGTTTGTATAAGTTTACTTAAGTTTGAACCTGGTTTGTAATAATATCTGAATATCTATAAATTAAAAGTTGATGAGCTGTTCTGTGATTGTAAACTCGCCTTCATGTGAAGTAAGCCTGCTTCGATCCTGTTGAACCGTGGTTGTATCGGGCGGAGACCCAACAGACCAATGGGTTGTTCCGTTTGAAGTGCGTTGAGATAATAACAGCTGCATAGTGATCATTAGCGCACTTGAGCCGGAATAATTCAGGCGGTTCTGCCACAGCTGGTATCAGAGCTGTAGGTTTACTTTTACATCTAGAGAGGCTCTTAAAATGTGTTTTTAGGATAAAACTGGTCAACAAATGAGTTTACAAAGTACGTTGGATCCGTTAAGGTTAATGCCTAGAACGTAAAGCCCTAGGGACTTATATGGGAAATATTAGGTGGCTATTAGTATCTATATATGGCACACCCGATTTACAAGAACATAAATCGAGCAATCATATATGCGCCAGGATCAAGTCACGCATATATACAATAGAATCATCAAGATATCACAACACGTATCTCGAAATAAAGTGTATAAATTATAAATGAATATCTTTATTACAACTTAATCAAGAGTCAGTTCAATGAATGCGGAAGCGTAAATGAACACATGAAGAATAAGGCGCCACAGGGACATCGGCTGGGAGACAACGCCTAGAAATCGTCAAGTCCGCTGATGTAGTCCTCCACATCGCCTGGTACTGAGCAGCAGTCGAAGATATCCCAAAGAGAACAGAAGAGAGGAAAAGGCAAGTGTGAGTACACAACTTGTACTCAACAAGTATAACACGAATGATGAGACTCTAAGGTTAGCTGACTCAACTGCATTAGCTTTTAATCTTGGCAAATTTTATTAAAGCTATTAACTACAAGTGGATGAATTACCATAACCCAAGTTACATAATAATTAATAAAAATTAATCATGAGACTACTGAAATCCAAATGAAACCACCAAAGGTAAACCCCACTAATCAGACGGAGGATCTGGGCCGCTCATGACCGTGAGCACGGCTAGTATACCAGTTTTACACTCTCGAGAGGTTGCACAACTTTACCCACAAGTCATGAGCTACGCTAGTTGTTCATCACACTTCCTTAGGTGAGATGACTAGCAAGCGCACTACGAGACCGTTACAAAGGATCACGTTAGTAAGGTGTAACCGCTAAGGTTTCTGGATCAGCAACGATGGGGCCCACCTCACGGGGGTACAAGCACACAGCACAGACAAGGCCGGAGGAGCAGGGACCATTGAAGCTTACCACCCCTCTTGCCCTGCAGGTAAGTTACTCCCAAACCAAAATGACCTAATTAGTAGGTCAAGACCGTCCCATTCCAGTCTTGTGGTTGCGCGGTTGTCCCAGGTTGTCGCTCTATGAACCGGTCCTTATGGAGAGTGGCCAACCAAGCACTAAGCACCGTGCTGGCCCCCCAAACCATATTTCTATAAAAACATATTTTAACGAGACGTGAGCCGCTCAAGCACACAGCACAGAGGGCCACTCTCTGGATCAAGTTACATATACCATTAATCAAATTTAATTAAAAAGGACCGAGGTGTGTGAGAGCGCAACACCTAGCACAACTAACCAAAATGCAACCCAAGGTATTTATATAAAGGATAAAAGTAGCTAGGAAATCCTTATAGGCATACAGAATTAAAATGCAGTATGAAATTATATTTAAAAATGATAGGATGTTCATGTTATACTTGCCTTCCTCGAAGTTCTCCTGCTGCTGCTCAAACTGCTCTGCAGAAAGGGGCTCCTGGTACTCGTCCAAAGGCTCAACGTCTACTCACGATCGCAACGCCAAAACATGGTCCAGCACATACACATACATGCAAACAAAGACAAAAGATAAGAAACAGTACAACATTACATAAAAAACAGCACACAAAACTATGATAGAACTGTCCTACACGTTACAATGATCACATGAGCGCAAAAACCAACTAAAACGGAGCTAAGACGCGAAATCTAGGGCTAAAACAAGGTCCAGGAGCTTAACTGCGAGAAAACAAGAGGTTCTAAGGGGTTCTGGGCAAAAATCGAGACCCAAACGTAATTAAAGGCTAGATCTGGGGCCGAACCCGTGAAAACACAGGGCATGGATGGCGGACCCAATTTCCAGAGAACTCAGGGGGCTCCGGTGCTAAAATCAGGACCTAGTTGGAATTTCTTTTGAATAGGCGTGGACTGCGGGTCGATTCCAGGAAAACAGAGGGACTCTTTAACAAAACGCCAGGCTGAACCAGTACGCGAGATCTAATCTTGACCGCTGGTTGCCGATCGGACGGCCCAGCCGAAAGCGGGCGCGAGATGGCGGCACTGGGTCGCCGGAGACCAATTCCCGCAGCGGCGCGCGGCTCGGCTCACCGGACTTCGCCCTAAACGGTGCTTCGGGGTCAAAACTACTCGAGTTTGGGTCTGGGAGGTTCAGCGCAGCATGCGTGATCCACCCAGGGCTACTGCAGGGTTCGGGAGGGGCTCAGGCGGCACGCACGATGATGGGGGCAGATCAGCACGGCGGCGCATCGCCGGCGTGCGCGTTCCGGCCGCAGGAGCGAGTTTGGGTCTACGACATCTAGCGCAATACGACCCGGAGGATGATGTTGTGCTCACCGAGGACTTGAGGCAGCCTTAGATGCGGCGAGGGTGATCGTCGACGACGAGCAGGCGGCGAAGGCGGTCGGGGTTCGTGGGAAGGGCTGCTGCTGAAGGTCTCTGGGCTCCCGATCACCGTGGGTCGGCTCGTAGAGGTCCTGCGAAGGTGCCACGGAGGTTAGGGGGGTCCAGGAATCACCGGCGGCAGGGAATCGCAAGGGCGGAGCATCTCACCGGCGGCGGCTTCGGGTTCAATTCCGGCACGGGCAGGGCTCGGGGTCGAGGTAGAAGCTTCCGAAAGCTTCCTGGCGGCGAGGCGGAGCTACTGCGGGCCTTGGCCGGAGCTGAGGTGCACCGGAGCGGCGGGTCCGCGGTGGAGCAGGAGGTGCGGGGCGGCAGAGCAGAATGGGGCAGCGGCGCTAGGGTTTGGGGCGGTTGCGGGGTAGGAGATGAGATGCAGAGGGTCCGCGGGAGCCAGATAAAGGTCGGGCCGGGGACCTCGGCGTGCGGGCCCGGCGCTAGGGCTCGCCGGAGATTTCGGATGGCCGGTGCGCGGGGAGGAGGAAAGAGAGGAGAGGGGAGGCGCTGACGGGTGGGGCCAAAGAGTCAGAAAGAGAGGGGAGGAGGTACGTCTAAACTATGCAATCAAACCAAAAATCCAAATCAAACATGTGGCACAATCACAAACATTCAATATTCAAACGTTAGCTGAGTTTATAATTCCACTCGACTAAAGAGTCATCTCGCAAGTTACTACAAGTAAATAGACGAGTTTATGTTCTTATCAAGAACAAGCATCCATTGCCTCGTATTGAGGATCTCTTTGATCAGCTTTCGGGTGCTTGTGTATTCTCGAAGATTGATCTGCGTTCTGGGTATCATCAGCTGAAGATTCATCCCGAGGATATTCCGAAGACGGCCTTCACCTACAAGTATGGGCTATACGAGTATACGGTCATGTCCTTTGGCTTGACCAATGCTCCGGTTTTCTTCATGCATCTGATGAACAAGGTTTTCATGGATTATCTGGACACCTTTGTGGTGATATTCATTGATCATATCCTGGTATATTCCAAATTAGAGGCAGAGCATGAGAAGCATCTGAGGCTTGTGTTGCAGAGGCTCAGAGAGCACAAGCTGTATGCCAAGCTCAGTAAGTGCGAATTTTGGATTGACGAGGTTCCATTCCTCGGTCATGTCATCTCCAAGGGAGGTATTGCTGTGGACCCCGGAAAGGTGAAGGATGTGCTTGACTGGGTGGTACCACAGACAGTGAAGGAAGTCCGCTCTTTTCTAGGCTTAGCAGGATATTATCGGAGGTTCATTGAGAATTTCTCCAAGATTGCGAAGCCTTTGACTTCCTTGTTAGAGAAGGGTGTGGATTTCTCTTGGACTGATGAGCGCCAGAAGGCTTTCGAGGAGCTGAAGAAGAGGTTGACTATGGCGCCAGTCCTTACTCTGCCAGACCAGAGCAAGAGGTTCACAGTGTATTGTGATGCTTCGAGGGATGGTCTTGGTTGTGTCTTGATGCAGGAAGGCAGAGTTATAGCTTATGCTTCCCGGCAGTTGCGCCGGCACGAGCTAAATTATCCCACTCATGATCTGGAGCTAGCCGCAGTTGTGCATGCTCTGAAGATATGGAGGCATTACTTGTTTGGGCAAAGGTGTGACATTTACACCGATCACAAGAGCCTCAAGTATATCTTCACTCAAAATGAGCTGAACATGCGACAGAGAAGGTGGCTAGAGTTGGTCAAGGATTATGACCTGGAGATTCACTATCATCCGGGCAAGGCCAATGTTGTAGCAGATGCTCTGAGCAGGAAGAGCTATGTTAACATGGCCGTGGCTTTTCAGATGCCTCAGGAGTTATGCGAGGAGTTTGAGTAGTTAAGTCAGGGTTTCTTGCATCACACCTCGAGTGCGTCATTCGAGGCAGAACCCACTCTAGAGGCGGAGATCAGGCAGCATCAGAAGGAGGATAAGAAGCTGCAGGAGATCCGTGAACTGATCAAGATTGGCAAAGCACCTCATTTTAGAGAGGATGATCAGGGTACCTTGTGGTACAAGGGCCGGATATGTGTGCCGGGTGTAAAGGATCTCAAGGAGCTGATCTTGAGTGAGGCGCATGATACAGCGTATTCCATTCATCCGGGCAGCACGAAGATGTATTATGACCTCAAGTAACGATTCTGGTGGTATGGAATGAAGCGTTCCGTTGCGGAGTACGTGGCTATTTGTGACACTTGTCAGTGTGTCAAGGCAGAGCATCAGAGACCGGCAGGTCTATTGCAGCCGTTGAAGATTCCATAGTGGAAATGGGAGGAGACTTCATTGTTGGATTGCCTCGTACTCAGGAAGGGTACAACTCTATATGGGTAGTAGTGGATCGATTGACGAAGTTTGCCCATTTCATTCCGGTGAACACTACTTACTCCGGCGCTAGACACGCAGAGTTGTACATCTCCAGGATCGTTTGTCTGCATGGTGTTCCGAAGAAGATCATATCTGACCGAGGATCTCAGTTCACTTCACGGTTCTGGGAGCAGTTGCATGATTCGTTGGATACAAAGCTACGTTTCAGTACTGCTTATCATCCTCAGACAGATGGGCAGACAGAGAGAACCAACCAAGTGTTGGAGGATATGCTTCGAGCCTGTGCTATTCAGTATGGTACCAGCTGGGATAAATGCCTGCCGTATGCAGAGTTCTCGTATAACAACAGCTATCAGGCCAGTCTGAAGAAATCTCCTTTTGAGGCCCTGTATGGTCGGAAGTGCAGAACTCCGCTGTATTGGGATCAGATTGGCGAGAGGCAGGTGTTTGGTCCGGATATTGTCGAAGAGGCAGAACAGCTGGTAGAGCAGGTGCGAGAGAACCTGAGGGTCGCTCAGACTCGTCAGAAGAGTTACGCGGATGTTCATCGTCGAGATCTGACCTTTGCAGTGGGTGATCATGTGTACCTGAAGGTCTCGCCAATGAGAGGAATCCGCAGGTTTAACGTAAGAGGGAAGCTAGCCCCTCGATACATCGGTCCATTCAAGGTGTTGGAATGGAAAGGTGAGGTAGCATACCGATTGGAGGTTCCTCCCAACCTCTCGGGAGTGGATGATGTGTTCCATGTGTCTCAGCTGAAGAAGTGCTTTAGGGTGCCGGAAGAACAAGCACCGTTGGAAGGATTGGATGTGCAGGAGGACCTGACCTACACCGAGCATCCGGTGAAAATTCTGGAGACATCCGAGAGAATTACCAGAAACAAGAAGATCAAGATGTGCCGTGTTCAGTGGAGTCATCACACAGAGGATGAGGCTACCTAGGAGCGAGAAGATGAGCTGAGGAAGACATATCCCGATCTCTTTGCTAGCTAGCCTATTCGAATCTCGGGATGAGATTCCTGTAAGGAGGGTAGGTTTGTAACACCCTAATGTAAATTTCCAGGATTTATAATGGATTTAAATTGGCTCCATTAATTTTCTAAAGATTTAATGTGCGTAGGTTGTATTTAACATAATTAAATTATACAAAGAAATAAAAAAATTATTTAAGAACAACATGTTTGTGTATTCATGCTGGTGCATCTCTTCTGTTTGTTTGAATGGTTAAGTTTGAATTCAAATCTCATTTGAATTCAACTAGAATTGAGTTAGCTTGAAAAAAGAAAAGAGAAGGAGATTAGGGAAAAGAAGCCAGAAGCCCATTCCCCCTCTCTTTTCCCTCCGCATGGCCCTCCTCTCCCTCCTTCCCCCGCGGCCCAACAGCCCATCGGCCATCCACATCGACCGCCTCCCCCTGCTCCCATCGGCCGCCTCGCTCGGTCCATCGGCCGATCCAGCTTGCCCCATCGGCCGCTCCCTTGCTCCCATCGGCCAGCCGAGCCGTACCTCCTCCCCTCGCATTCTGACTCTTTGGCCCCACCCGTCAGCGCCTCCCCTCTCCTCTCTTTCCTCCTCCCCGCGCACCGGCTATCCGAAATCTCCGGCGAGCCCTAGCGCCGGGCCCGCACGCCGAGGTCCCCGGCCCGACCTTTATCTAGCTCCCGCGGACCCTCTGCATCTCATCTCCTACCCCGCAGCCACCCCAAACCCTAGCGCCGCTGCCCCGTTCTGCTCCACCGCCCCGCACCTCCTGCTCCGCCGCGGACCCGCCGCTCCGGTGCACCTCAGCTCCGGCCAAGGCCCGCAGTAGCTCCGCCTCACCGCCAGGAAGCTTTCCGAAGCTTCTGCCTCGACCCCGAGCCCTGCCCGTGCCGGAATTGAACCCGAAGCCGCCGCCAGTGAGACGCTCCGCCCTTGCGATTCCCCGCCGCCGGTGATTCCTGGACCCCCCCAACCTCCGTGGCACCTTCGCAGGACCTCTACGAGCCGACCCACGGTGACCGGGAGCCCAGAGACCTTCGGCAGCAGCCCTTCCCACGAACCCCGACCGCCTTTGCCGCCTTTGCCCAAACAAGTAATGCCTCCATATCTTCAGAGCATGCACAACTGCGGCTAGCTCCAGATCATGAGTGGGATAATTCAGCTCGTGCCGGCGCAACTGCCGGGAAACATAAGCTATAACTCTGCCTTCCTGCATCAAGACGCAACCAAGAGCATCCCTCGAAGCATCACAATACAATGTGAACCTCTTGCTCTGGTCTGGCAGAGTAAGGACTGGCACCGTAGTCAACCTCTTCTTCAGCTCCTCGAAAGCCTTCTGGCGCTCATCAGTCCAAGAGAAATCCACACCCTTCTCTAACAAGGAAGTCAAAGGCTTCGCAATCTTGGAGAAATTCTCAATGAACCTCCGACAATATCCTACTAAGCCCAGAAAAGAGCGGACTTCCTTCACTGTCTGTGGTACCACCCAGTCAAGCACATCCTTCACCTTTCCGGGGTCCACAGCAATACCTCCCTTGGAGATGACATGACCGAGGAATGGAACCTCGTCAATCCAGAATTCGCACTTACCGAGCTTGGCATACAGCTTGTGCTCTCTGAGCCTCTGCAACACAAGCCTCAGATGCTTCTCATGATCTGCCTCTAATTTGGAATATACCAGGATATCATCAATTAATATCACCACAAATGTGTCCAGATAATCCATGAAACCTTGTTCATCAGATGCATGAAGAAAGCCGGAGCATTGGTCAAGCCAAAGGACATGACTGTATACTCGTATAGCCCATACTTGCATGTGAAGGCCGTCTTCGGAATATCCTCGGGACGAATCTTCAGCTGATGATACCCAGAACGCAGATCAATCTTCGAGAATACACAAGCACCCGGAAGCTGATCAAAGAGATCCTCAATACGAGGCAATGGATGCTTGTTCTTGATGGTGACTGCATTCAGATCCCGATAATCGACGCACATTCTCTTCGTGCCATCCTTCTTCTCTACAAGCAATACAGGAAAAGCCCAAGGAGAGAAACTACGACAGATATAGCCCTTGGCTAGCAACTCGTCGACAGTCTTCTTAACTTCCTCATGCTCAACGGGTGCCATACGATAGGGCCGCTTAGCAATAGGAGCTGTGCCAGGCAAGAGATCAATAGAAAACTCAATGTCGCGATCAGGCGGCATACCTGGCAGATCATTCGGAAAAACATCCAGGAATTCAGACACCACGCGAATACCATATGTGGGTCTAGCCTCCATCTGACAAAGAATTCCAGAAGGCTCCGAAGCATTGACTGTGATTTTCTGTCCATCCAGTGCTGACAAATGGACAGTCCTCTGAGCACAATCAATCCTAACACCCCATCTAACAAGGGTCTCCATTCCCAAGATCACATCGATACCCTTGTTGTCTAGCACCCTCAGATTAGCACTGAACTCTACCCCCTTTATGACAACACTGACTCTGGGACAGAAGATATGAGACCTCAACTGCCCTCCCGGTGAAGATACTAACATGCCCCTCTTTAATGTGCTAGTATGAATGCCATGATGCTCGACAAAAGACCGAGTAATGAAGGAATGCATAGCACTAGTATCGAAAAGCACCATAGCAGGGTGAGTATTGACCATGAACGTACCAATAACTACGTTGGGAGCCTCGGCCGCTGACTCGGCCGTCACGTGGTTCACCCTGCCCTGGGATGGCACCTTGGGCTGAGTTGGGCACCCCTGCTGCCCAGACTGCGCCTTCCGGGGACAAACGTTGGCGTAGTGTCCCGGCTCGCCACAATGAAAGCACACCCGTGGGAGTGCTGGAGCCTGCTGCCCAGCAGGAGGAGTAGGCACTCCCTGCCGCGGAGCTGGTGGAGCCGGTGGAGCAGAGCGTGCCGGAGGTGCTGGAAGCCTCTGGCCCTGTCCCGCTTGCTGCTGCTGCTGAGGATGAGGTGGGTACTGCTGCTATCGCTGCTGGTACTGCTGGATCTGCCTCTGCTGCTACTGCTGCGGGTACTGGTACCGAGGCCGAGTGTTACTGCCAGATGCAGCAGGAGCCATCTTCCTCTTCTTGTCCTCAATCTCCCGGCGTTTGCGCTCGGTGTTGAGGGCAGCGCCAACCAGCTGGTTGAAGTTGTCAAAGCGGTGGTTCATGAGCGCGTACTCTAGTTGATCATCCAATCCCTCCCTGAAGCGCTCCTGCTTATCGCCATCATTGGCGACCTCAGCGGGGGCGTAGCAAGCGAGCTGGAGGAAACGATCATGGTACTCGGTCACCGTCATAGCTCCCTGAAATGATAATTACCGGAAAAAAGGAGAATGGAAATTACTCAGCATTTCCAATTCCACGAAGATAAACAAGGGTGGGCTTGAGCTCAAATAGGAATTGCGGAAAGATTTTACTCTAATTTACCTGCTTAAGCGCAAGGAACTCCTTGTGCTTCATCTTCATCACTCCAGCAGGGATGTGGTGGTTCCTGAAACGCTCCCGGAACTGGACCCAAGTGAGGGCGTCGCGGTCCCAAGCTGGGTAAGACTCCCACCAATCAAGAGCTGAGCCTCGCAGCTACCCTGCTGTGTACAGAACTCGCTCCCTATCATCGCACTGAGCGACATCCAACTGGCGTTCCACTGAGCGAAGCAAGTTGTCAGCCTGGAGTGGATCAGTCGCATGAGAGAACGTCGGCGGGTGACCCCTCAGAAAGTCCGCACGCCTGTCGCGGGGCTGCTGCGGTGGAGGAGGTGGTGGCTGAGCGTGGATCTGCTGCAGCGTCTGAACAGTGTTGTTCAGAGTGGCCATCATCTGCATCTAGAGCTGGAAGAACTGCTCCGGAGTCAGAGGTGGAGGCATCGGCAGCGGCTGGTCGGTACTCTGGTTGTTCTGCCCTTGCTGGCCAGAACCGGTGCCGGTGCTCCTGGTGTTCACCATCTGTTTGCAGCAGAACGAAATTTATAAGAGATAGATATTGTACAACTTCCGGAAAGAAAACTCTGACAGGATAAAATAGAGAGAAAGGATGTACGGTTTTACCCCCAACGATCTATCTCAATTTTATTACTTAATTCAGATTTGTATTAGAGTCGATTGGCATGAGTAAGTTTAACTTCTAAACTATGCAATCAACCAAAAATCCAAATGAAACATGTGGCACAATCACAAACATTCAATATTTAAACGTTAGCTAAGTTTATCATTCCACTCGACTAAAACAAACATATGCTCTAGCGTATTTTGCAAAGGCATCCTAGACTTATGAGGACAGTCAGAAAATTACAGGCCAACGTCTACGGAAATCATCAGACTAATTCTCGGAAAAATATAGAGAGGATTAGCAAAATCGAGGTTTAGAGCTCAAGGAATAGAAAACAGAAATGAAGGTTTGGTTTTGCGGAAGCAAGGCAAGCGAAAGGAAATCCCTATACTCGACCATTTCTATCTAGGCTTCGTCCTACAGTCGACACGGCTCTGATACCAATTCTATCACACCCGATTTATAAGAACATAAATCGAGTAATCATATATGCGCCAGGATCAAGTCACGCATATATGCAACAGAATCATCAAGATATCACAACACGTATCTCGAAATAAAGCGTATAAATTATAAATGAATATCTTTATTACAACTGAATCAAGAGTCAGTTCAAGGAATGCGGAAGCGTAAATAAACACATGAAGAATAAGGCGCCACAGGGACGTCGGCTGGGAGACAACGCCTAGAAATCATCAAGCCCGCTGATGTAGTCCTCCACGTCGCCTGGTACTGAGCAGCAGTCGAAGATATCCCAAAGAGAACAGAAGAGAGGAAGAGGTAAGTGTGAGTACACAACTTGTACTCAACAAGTATAACACGAATGATGAGGCTTTAGGGTTAGCTGACTCTACTGCATTAGCTTTTAACCTTAGCAAATTTTATTAAAGCTATTAACTATAAGTGGATGAATTACCATAACCCAAGTTACATAATAATTAATCAAAATTAATCATGAGACTACTGAAATCCAAACCAAACCACCAAAGGTAAACCCCACTAATCAGATGGAGGATCTGGGCCACTCATGACCGTGAGCACGGCTAGTATACCAGTTTTACACTCTCGAGAGGTTGCACAACTTTACCCACAAGTCGTGAGCTACGCTAGTTGTTCATCACAGTTCCTTAGGTGAGATGACTAGCAAGCGCACTACGAGACCGTTACAAAGGATCACGTTAGTAAGGTGTAACCGCTAAGGTTTCTGGATCAGCAACGATGGGGCCTACCTCATGGGGGTACAAGCACACAGCAGGGACCATTGAAGCTTACCACCCCTCTTGCCCCGCAGGTAAGTTACTCCCAAACCAAAATGACCTAATTAGTAGGTCAAGACCGTCCCATTCTAGTCTTGTGGTTGCGCGGTTGTCCCAGGTTGTCGCTCTATGAACCGGTCCTTATGGAGAGTGGCCAACCAAGCACTAAGCACCGTGCTGGCCCCCTAAATCATGTTTCTATCAAAAACACATTTTAAGGAGATGTGAGCCGCTCAAGCACACAGCACAGAGGGCCACTCTCAGAATTAAGTTGCATATAACCATTAATCAAATTAATTAAAAAGGACCGAGGTGTGTGAGAGCGCAGCACCTAGCACAACTAACCAAAATGCAACCCAAGGTATATATAAAGGATAAGGTGGCTAGAAAGTCCTTATAGGCATACAGAATTAAAAGGCAGTATAAAATTGTATTTAAAAGTGATAGGATGTTCATATTATACTTGCCTTCCTCGAAGTTCTCCTGCTGCTCCTTAAACTACTCTGCAGAAAGGGGCTCCTGGTACTCGTCCAAAGGCTCAGCGTCTACTCACGATTGCAATGCCAAAACATGGTCCAGCACATACACATACATGCAAACAAAGACAAAAGATAAGAAACAGTACAACATTACATAAAAAACAGCACACAAAACTATGATAGAACTATCCTACGCGTTACAACGATCGCATGAGCGCAAAAACCAACTAAAACGGAGCTAAGACGTGAAATCTAGGGCTAAAACAAGGTCCAGGGGCTTAACTACGAGAAAACAAGAGGTTCTAAGGGGTTCTGGGCAAAAACCGAGGACCCAGACATAATTAAAGGCTAGATCTGGGGCCGAACCCATGAAAACACAGGGCATGGACGGCGGACCCAATTTCCAGAGAACTCAGGGGGCTCCGGTGCTAAAATCAGGACCTAGTTGGAATTTCTTTAGAATAGGTGTGGACTGCGGGTCGATTCCAGGTAAACAGAGGGACTCTTTAACAAAACGCCAGGCTGAACCGGTACGCGAGATCTAATCCTGACCTCTGGTTGCCGATCGGACGGCCCAGGCGAAAGGGGGCGCGAGATGGCGACGCTGGGTCGCCGGAGACCAATTCCCGCGGCGGCGCGCGGCTCGGCTCACTGGACTTCGCCCTAAACGGCGCACCAGGGTCAAAACTACTCGAGTTCAGGTTTGGGAGGTTCAGCGCAGCATGCGTGATCCACCCAGGGCTACTGCGGGGTTCGGGAGGGGCTCAGGCGGCGCGCATGACGATGGGGGCGGATCGGCACGGCGGCGCATCGCCGGCGCGCGCGTTCTGGCCGCAGGAGCGAGTTTGGGTCTACGACATCTAGCGCAATACGACCCGGAGGATGATGTGGTGCTCACCGAGGACTTGAGGCAGCCTTAGATGCGGCGAGGGTGATCGTCGACGACGAGCAGGCGGTGAAGGCGGTCAGGGTTCGTGGGAAGGGCTGCTGCCGAAGGTCTCTGGGCTCCCGGTCACCGTGGGCCGGCTCGTAGAGGTCCTGCGAAGGTGCCACGGGGGTTAGGGGGGTCCGGGAATCACCAGCGGCGGGGAATCGCAAGGGTAGGGCATCTCACCGACGGCAGCTTCGGGTTCAATTCCGGCACGGGCAGGGCTTGGGGTCGAGGCAGAAGCTTCAGAAAGCTTCCTGGCGGCGAGGCGGAGCTACTGCGGGCCTTGGCCGGAGCAGAGGTGCACCGGAGCGGCGGGTCCGCGGTGGAGCAGGAGGTGCGGGGCAGCAGAGCAGAACGGGGCAGCGGTGCTAGGGTTTGGGGTGGCTGCGGGGTAGGAGATGAGATGCAGAGCGAGCCAGATAAAGGTCGGGCCGGGGACCTCGGTGTGCGGGCCCGGCGCTAGGGCTTGTCGGAGATTTCGGATGGCCGGTGCGCGGGGAGGAGGAAAGAGAGGAGAGGGGAGGCACTGACAGGTGGGGCCAAAGAGTCAGAAAGAGAGGGGAGGAGGTACGGCTCGGCTGGCCGATGGGAGCAGAGGAGCGGCCGATGGGGCAAGCTGGATCGGCCGATTGACCGAGCGAGGCGGCCGATGGGAGCAGGGGGAGGCGGCCGATGTGGATGGCCGATGGGCTGTTGGGCCGCAGGGGAAGGAGGGAGAGGAGGGCCGTGCGGAGGGAAAAGAGAGGGGGAATGGGCTTCTGGCTTCTTTTCCCTAATGTCCTTCTCTTTTCTTTTTTCAAGCTAACTCAATTCTATTTGAATTCAAATGAGATTTGAATTCAAACTTAACCATTCAAACAAACAAAAGAGATGCACCAGCATGAATGCACAAACATGTTGTTCTTAAATAATTTTTTTATTTCTTTGTATAATTTAATTATGTTAAATACAACCTACGCACATTAAATCTTTAGAAAATTAATGGAGCCAATTTAAATCCATTATAAATCCTGGAAATTTACATTAGGGTGTTACAATATATGTATGGATAGTTCTGACTTGCAGCACTATTTCTTGTCAAAAATTTAAATCCATGTACAACTCGACCTTACATTTTGTTACGACACCTACGATCGTGAGGTAAGAAGGTAAGGATCCTCAGCTAACTGGGGAGTTAGCCTTCCCGTCGGTGATGCGAACCGAACGCTGTTTCTCAAGCAGTGGCTTACTTGAGATGCTGCCAATATATCAACTTAGGTTTATTATATTGGGAGTATATGCTTCGGCGCAGGGTATGGCGATCGCTGTGCATACCCCCGCATTTTGCGGTACCCCCGTGAATACGTTGTTTCGATAACGTATGTTAACGTTGTCTGTACGGCGGTAATTGTACAGATGCTGTTTCTATAGTGAACAGTACTGTTTGGGGACGCTTTCATGTCATGCTGCCATGAAAGGTTCAGGATATATATACATGTGTTCTTCTGCAGGTACACTAACCACGATTAAGAGGTTAAGACGGATAGGATTTATCGATTAGTTATATAGTGAGAGACGTATATGTATGCCACTGAAATTAACCACGTAAGTCCGAGGGTACTCGGCAATTGTTTTGGTTGTGAGGACGAGTAGCACGTGCATACATAATTCATCACGGAACAAACGAATGTAATGTTTGTTTAAATTCTGTTAAGGATAAATAGTGTGTTGTTTATTTTTAGAAGGAGTTGATAGGGATTCTTATGATAGATTTAAGTTGGGTATCTTAAGGTACTTTAGACATCCATCTGATTTCCAGCCTTTGCTGTTATCAGAATTGATTATCTCGTTCTATTTATCTTGTACTTTCTCAAGCAAGGTAAAAGGTCTCACCATTTGCATTTCTGTTGCAGATGGCAGCCCCTCCTAACATCTTTTGGGATCCGACAGGGCATCTCCATACAAATGCCCTGCATTGGGAAGGTTTTCCTCGTTTGCTTTGGGAATCCTTAAGGTCATTTGGCTATATCGACCCTCCACAGTATGATGCAATGGAGTATCAGGAAGAGGGTGTTTATCGAGCCCAAGTGAAGACGACTATCCCTCAACACCCGCATCGTTCCCAATGGCAACCCATTGAAATTGAAGTGATGGGTTATCGGATTGTGGATACCATTGAAGGGGCAGCACTGGAAGCTATCTATGTCTTCTGTAATCAACATCCTGGGGAAGTTGCAGGACAACCCATTGGTTTATTTGCTACGACAGATCCTAATGAGCTAGAGTGGAATCTCAGGATAGTCCCTGAGAGTCATAGACTGGAAGGTCCACTGGAAAAAGCACTTCGAGGTGTGATGCGATTTATGAATGTGGAGTACCATTACCAATTGTTACTGCATCGCGAGATGGGCCGATTGGTTAATGCTGCATGAAGTCTCTATAGGGAAGCTGATAGACATATCACCCAAGTGGATCAACTTTGAGCTTTGGTGATTGAAAAAGATGGAATCATTGCTACCCAAAATGAGACTATTCATCATCGGGAAGAACAAATCAATGAGAGTGATGCGACAATTACTCAATGCAACATGATCATTGAATTTCTTCAAGAACAGATTCATGACCTCATCCTCAAAGTTGATGATGCCAATGCACACATAAATGAGCTACAACAGCAGCCTGTGCCTCCTGCAGTACCGGCCCCTGAAGAAGAAGAGGAAGATCTCGAGGAAATTGAGGGAGTCTCCGAGATTGATTCTGAGCACGGAGATCCTGTCATCAGCCCCCATCATTCCTCTTCGGGTAGTTAGTCATCAGTAGGCAACTTTGATGACTTTTAGTTGTGGTTGAGTGGGTGATAGTTTAGTTGTAACTAATGTAGAAAAATGTGACATAGGTGGTGTGTAGTCTATCTAGATGTAGAGCTAATTGTTATATTTGTGGCATGTGCTTTTAGGCAAAGGTTGGTAGTGGTTTGAGTGTGTTAATGTAAGATGTAAGGATCACCAGTGTTTATATAGCAATCTAAATCTTGTGTTTTGTTATCCGGTTCAATGTCCTTGCATCTGTTATGAGTGGATTGAATGGAGTGTATGAATTACATTTTCATCTAGTATTTGCATACCGTCTGAAATTGAAGTAAGAATATGGTTAATAATGGATATCTCCTTTATTTCAGATGGTTGGAGCTACTCGCGGAACTCCGGAAGGATTCCGGGTAGACCAGCCCAGTGGTTCTCAGCAACCGCCACCGCCACCTCCAAATCTGGCCGAGGTTATGGCCCGGCAAACAGAGCTTCTCAACCAACTTGTACACGCTCAGATGGGCCACTTCCATCAGCAACCCCGAGGCCGAGATGAACCCCTGTCAGCCAGTTACCAAGACTTCCTCAGCACTCAACCTCCATTATTCCATAAGGCAGATGAGCCTTTGGATGCAGACGCTTGGCTTCGAACCATCGAGTCCAAGTTCGCCTTATTATCTGCTTCATGTTCAAATGAAAACAAGGCGTTTTTTGCAGCTCAGCAACTCCGCGGCACAACTCTCCTATGGTGGGATCATTTTCATGCCATGCAGCTTGCCGATCATGTTATCACCTGGGATGAGTTCCGGACCGCCTTTCGAGCGCATCATATACCTGAGGGACTCATTGAGCGCAAGCTCAATGAATTTTTGAACCTGACTCAAGGTACCCGCATCGTCATGCAATACGCACAAGTTTTCAATCACTTGTGCCAATATGCGGGATACCATGCGGACAGTGATGCCCGCAAAAGAGATCGTTTCCGCCGAGGACTAAATACCAAACTTAAAGAACGATTGAATTTGGTAAAGGCCGACAATTTTAATGAGTTGGTCAACATGGCCATTACTCAAGAAGATTGTTTCTCAGCCCATAGAGCAGAAAAGAAACAGAAGATACCCGCAGGGCTTGCAACTACGCAACCGTCCAGGTATCGGTTGGTTCCGAGTAACGCCCCTCGAGCCCCGCCTCGAGGCAATTTGCCTGGCAGATGGGTAGCCCGACCACCCCAATAGGCACGATTCAACCGACCACCAACGCCACAAATTCAACAGCAACCACAACAAGGTCCGCGGCCAAGCTTTCCGCCAACTAATCCAGGAAAAAGGAACTACCGTTGTTTCAACTGCGGAAGCCCGTCCCACTTCATCAAGGACTGCCCTCAACCTAGGAAATCCTTCCAAGGGCAGACATCCAGTCCGATCAACAAGGGTAAGGGCAAGAGACAAGTGGTCCAGGCCCGTCATGGGAGGGTGAACCTCACCACACTCTCCGAACTTCCCGAAGGGGCACCGATAATGACGGGTACATTTTCTATCAACCATCACCCTGTTACTGTTCTTTTTGATACCGGTGCCACCCATAGCTTTATCAGTACAAAGTTTGGAACTAAAATAGGCTTGGATATTTATACTGTTAGTGGAGTATATATGATAACAACTCCGGGTGGTAACATCTCCTCAAACCGCATTTGTAGATGAGTGCCAATTCAAATGGGTAATAATCTGATAAGGGCAGATTTACTATTACTAGACCTAAAAGGAATGGATGTTCTTTTAGGAATGAATTGGATGACCCAGTACCATGTATCTTTAGATATTTCTTCTCGAACCGTGGAGATGGATTCACCCGGAAATGAGCCTACCATTCTTTATCTTCCACAACCAAAATACTTCAACTCTTGCACCTATGTTGCATCTGGGGTCAAGCTAAAAGATATTCCAATCGTCTGTGAATATCCAGATGTCTTTCCAGATGATTTACCTGGAATGCCCTCAGATAGAGATATCGAGTTCATTATAGAACTTCAACCTGGTATAGCCCCTATCTCTAAGAAATCTTATCCCATGCCTCCTAATGAGTTGGCTGAGTTAAAAATCCAACTCCAGGACCTCTTAGACAAAGGTTTTATCCGTCCAAGTGCATCACTATGGGGTTGTCCAGCACTATTTGTGAAAAAGAAAGACAATAGTTTGAGGTTATGTGTTGATTATCGCCCTCTCAATGCAGTAACTATCAAAAATAAGTATCCCCTACCCCGCATTGATATTCTTTTTGATCAATTAGCCGGAGCTAAGGTATTCTCTAAGATTGATCTTCGTTCCGGCTATCATCAAATTAAGATCCGACCAAGTGATATCCCAAAAACAGCTTTCTCCACTCGATATGGTCTATACGAGTATCTAGTCATGTCGTTTGGTCTCACCAATGCTCCAGCCTATTTCATGTACCTCATGAATTCTGTCTTCATGCAAGAACTCGACAAATTTGTTGTAGTCTTCATTGACGACATCCTAATCTACTTTAAAACTTCAGAAGATCATGTCAAGCATCTCCATGTCATCCTTCAGCGATTAAGAGACCACCACCTGTACGCCAAATTCTCCAAGTGCGAGTTTTGGCTGGATATGGTAAAATTTCTAGGCCATACCATTTCTGGTGACGGAATATCTGTCGATCCCAGTAAAGTACAGGAAGTGATGGATTGGAAACCTCCTGCAACAGTCCATCAAATCCGAAGCTTCCTCGGTCTAGCTGGCTATTATCGTCGTTTCATTCCTGATTTTTCCAGAATAGGCAAACCTATGACCGAATTACTAAAGAAGGGTGTTAAATTCTCTTGGGATCGAAAATGCGATGATGCATTCCATATTCTCAAAGATCATCTAACTACTACTCCAGTCTTGGCGCAACCAGATGTATCAAAACCATTTGACATCTATTGTGATGCATCAGGAACTGGGTTTGGTTGTGTACTTATGCAAGACCACCGAGTGATTGCATATGCATCACGGGCACTCAGAGTTCATGAACAAAACTATCCTACTCATGATCTCGAGTTAGCGGCTGTCATTCACGCCTTAAAAATTTGGAGGCATCATTTAATGGGTGCAAAATGTCATATATATACCGACCACAAAAGCCTCAAATATATCTTTACCCAAGCAGATTTGAATATGAGGCAAAGACGCTGGTTAGAACTGATCAAGGATTATAATCTAGAGGTACATTATCATCCAGGCAAGGCCAATGTCGTTGCGGATGCCCTCAGTCGCAAAGCACATTGTTCTTGCTTATCTGTTGAAACTTTCAACGAAACTCTTTGTTGGGAAATGAGAAAGCTTAACCTAGAAATCATTCCCCAAGGTGACTTGAACCATCTTTCAGTTGAAGCCACGCTTAGGGATGACATTGTTCTAGCCCAGCAGCGTAGTAAAGGAGTTAGAATCATTAAGCAAGAGATGACACAAGGAGAAAAGAAATATAAATGCTTTCAAGTGGATCCAGAAGAAGTATTATGGTTCAACGAACGTATCGTTGTACCCAAGGACCATAAACTCCGTAAACAGATAATGGACGAAGCCCATCTATCTAAATTTTCTATACACCCTGGCAGTACAAAGATGTACCAAGATCTAAAACAAAACTTTTGGTGGACCCATATGAAATGAGAAATCGCCAAGTATGTCTCAGAATGTGATATCTGTCAAAGAGTCAAAGCCAGTCATCTGAAAGCTGCTGGTATCCTCCAACCTCTACCCATTCCCTCTTGGAAATGGGAAGATATCAGTATGGATTTTATTGTTGGTCTGCCTAATACTTCTCTGAGACATGACTCTATTTGGGTAATCGTTGATCGATTAACCAAAACTGCACATTTCCTTCCTGTACACACTACGTGTAATGCCAAGAAGTATGCCGAGATTTACTTGGATCAGATTGTTCATCTTCATGGCATACCTAAGACAATCATCTCTGATCGTGGGACACTATTCGTCGCTCGATTCTGGGAGCAACTCCAAGATGCTCTTGGAACTAAGTTAATTCGAAGCTCCGCATATCACCCCCAGACAGATGGGTAGACTGAAAGAGTAAACAGATCTTAGAAGATATGCTCAGGGCTTGTGCCCTCCAATATGATAAGCATTGGGATAAATGCCTACCACTGGTAGAATTCTCATACAATAACAGCTATCAGACCAGTCTCAAGATGGCCCCATTTGAAGCACTGTACGGTCATCGTTGCAGAACTCCTTTGAGTTTGTCACAAACCGGCGAGCGTAAAATCTTTGGACCAGACCTTGTCGATGAGGCAGAAAAGAAAGTAAGGATTATACAAACGAATCTGAAGGCAGCTCAATCTCGACAGAAAAGCTACGCTGATATACGAAGAAAACCATTACAGTTTCAAGTCGGAGACTTCGTATATCTTCGAGTATCTCCTGTTCGAGGTATTCAACAACTTCCTTCTCAGTTAGCGGCCATCCATAATATCTTCCATGTGTCCCAACTCAGGAAGTGTGTTAAGCTTCCTACCGAAGTCATCGATTCCCAAACCATCGAAATCAAACCTGATTTGACCTATACAGAACATCCACTCAAAGTGTTGGACACCAAAGATAGAAGCACTAGGAGAGAAACTATTAGGATGTTCAAAATTCAATGGAATCATCACACTGAAGAAGAAGCGACCTGGGAAACCGAATCTTATCTTTAGCATAAATTTCCGAATTTCTTCCAAGCCAACTTCCAAAAGTAATCATCCAAATTCCTCTACTCCGGAATCTCGGGACGAGATTCTTTTTAGGGAGGAAGGCTGTAACATTCAGGTAATTGGAAAACAGGGACACTAGGTTTTGGTATGATATATGTATGATATATGTACGTTTACCATGGTATATGTGGGAAGTACAAAAAGGCTAGGGGTATATCTGTATTTTCTATAAAATATAGGTTCTTAAGTGTTATTTGGGTGAAATAGAAGGTAGCACTAGAACCTAGGAGAAAAATAATACCAAGTGCTAAATTTGTATCTTTATAGGAAGGAAAGTGTAAAAGGGAGGTTAACTCTTAAGAACAATGGGTTTGTGGGGTAAAGATAGGGACCTATGTGTAATTAAAACAAAAACTATAGGGTCTTTATGTAAATAATTGATGTATAAAAGTAACTTTTATGTTTACTTGAGGACTAATATGTAAGAGTACAAGTCATCATGACCTTCCATGAACTTTTGCAAATATGTTTAAAATTTGATCAAATTCACCTTGGGAAGGACCAAGGTAATTCAAATTTTACTTTTATTCAAAACCAATCTTGTAAAGCTGCAAACCTTGAGCTTTTGAACTTGAGCCCTAAAGCATTTTTGTAGAGTTTCAAAAACTCTACAACTTTGATTTTGGGCACTTTTTCATTTGAGCTTTAAATCAACAGGGATTTTCACTTTACAGAGAGGCCCTTAGATCTTTTAGATTTACACATGAGTCCTTGGACGTTTTCCCCTCTCATCTTCTTCCTCTGAGCCTTTCTGCTCCCCTGCTCTGCTTCTGCCGCCGCTGCAGTTTCTTCCCCCGGCCGCCGCCGTGCAGAGCGCCACCCTCCACCTCCTGCTCACCCTCTCCACGCGTCGCCTGGCCCTTCCTCCCGGTGCCTGCATCACCCCCGCTGGCTATCCCTCGTCTCTCCACATCGGCAGACACACCCGCATGACCGCCACGCACTTCCGACGAGCTCCCGTCGCCGCCCTTCATCCCCTCTTCAATTACTTGTGCCCAGAGCTGTGTGAGGCCATCCACCAACCATCCCTTCACTTCCCAAGCCGACCTCACTTCTACCCTCGCCGGATTTTGGCATTTCGCTTAGGTTCCGAGCGCTGCCATCAACCGGCTCCAGTGGGCAGCCTTCTCCCGGCCCCTTGGGTCCGTTCTGGGTGGCTTAGGGGGACAAGGGTGAGTGGTAGATCATAGTAGAGATAGTTTAGCGCCTGTTTCATGTCTTGAACGGCCGGAACGCGCGCTGCCGCCATGGTCGAGCTGCGGCCATGGGGCGCCGCCGTCGAGCCGTGAGCTCCGGCCGTCTCGAGGCGTGGCTGAGGTTGGGGATTGCTTAGGGACCATTGGTGATGCTCCCTAGCCGTCTAATTGGGAGACCCGTGGCCCTGGCGTCGCCGGCCGCCATGGCCGAACCTTGTCTCGCCGCCGGCCGTGGCGTTCCGGGTCACGGAGGAAATGGGGGGGGGGGGCGGAAGTAGAGATGCCCTGTGTGGGTCTACGCGCAAGGATGCCGTAGAGCCGGATTTCGTCCTGGACTGGGTCGCCGGCGGGGGCAGGCCGTCGCGCCTGCCTCGGCATTCGGCCCGTGGCCGTGGGCAGAAGGAGGGGGAGAAGAAGCAGAGGCGGTCCCACCTGTAAAGAGGCGATCAGGGAGGGAGGGGTAGATGTGTAAAGAAGAGAGGAGTCCTAAGGGGTTTTCTGCAAATAGTTTTAGTTGGAATTCTTTCCAATAGCTGAAACATGTTTAATTCGGTATAAATTGTCAAAAAATCCAAAAATTGCAAAACTAGATTCATTGGAAACTAGACTTCAAACCCTACAACTTTTGTTAATAAAGTTTAGTATGAAACTAAATGCTTTTGTGTCTATTTTAAATCTAAAGTTGAGAGGTATTTTTGTGTGTAACTTCTACACCTTAACTTTGTTGCTTATGATTTTTGGTATGTAATTGCTATGAGTCCTATGTGATCTTATGTTGAAGTTTTACACTTAACTTTGTTTGGTAATATAAGTTCTTTTGAGTTTGGGCAATTCAAATTTGAAATGTTTTAAGGTTAGCTAAGCATGTTCTTTAAACCTAATTAGTTAAGATCTTTTTGTCATACTCTAATGTGTTGACGATTAGTGTACAATTAAAGTTCCAAAACTTTATGATCCTGTTTACCTAAATTGTGAATTTAAACTTGGAATTTAAATCCAAATGCAAATGCTAAGGTTCCTGTTTGCAATAAATCCAGTACTATGATCATGGTTCAATTATAAATAATAATTCAAGTCTAAACCCCTATATTTCATGAACTTTTGTGTGTTGACTTGGTTGAATTGCAACTTTGTTGTAACATAAAATCTTAAATTCAAATTTTGTCTTACTTAAACTGTTGCATATCATATAGAATCAACGATGCTCGATGACGGAGATTACGAGTTGGTCTTAGGGCAAGACCAAGGGTTTTCCGAAGACCCACCACCAATCATCGAGGAACTAACTGAAGCCCCAAACCAAAGTTCGGAAGCCTCTGACACTACTGCCCCCAACCCCACTCAAGAAGGCAAGCCCCGATGCATATCCCAGTATTTCAATTTATTACCATTTCACTTATATATTATATATCTTGCATTACGTCTAGGAGTTGAAATGAAACCCTAGTTGCATAAAATCTTAGGAATCCAATGTATTGTACCCGAGTCCTTATCACATAGATGCTTTGCTAAATAGGACCTGTAAAAGTCGGGTGATTTCCTGTCACTCGCGCGATATAGGAATTGCTTGTTTACAATTCCGCAACCATTATAAGGATGATGGACAGGGTCATGTGCTCTATCATGACTTGAAGATTACCCTGTCTGTTTTGATAAAAGTTTTAAGGTCGAAATGTGTGGTAGTGGTGGCTAAGCGTTTGAAAGTACCAGCCACATGCCGTGAAGTATGGTAAGCGGTAAGCCTAGTACCCGAATGGCCCGGCAAATGGACACGTTTCCACCACTCGACTTTTATTTTATGTTTACACGCACCGACGTGTGGGAGTACGTTCTGCATGGCAGACAGGAATACGGGTTTTGTAGTCGCACTACAGACGTATGTCCTGCACAATTGTTGTGCGTACGGTCCTGCAGTCGCTTGTGGTGGCCCTGATCCATAACCTGGAATATGAGGGAAACGGTTGCTTCGGAACGATCTTTGGAAGTTCCAAGCGTGTGTGTTAGGTTTACCTTGCAAGGTTAAATTCGATTCAGAATTATCCGCCTCTCACGAGGATTGAGACTGCTTATTCCTTCTGCCACATCAAGTAAAAAAAATGTAACTGTTGATGGAATAATCTTGATGGATGATAATCTCTATCTTGCTTGTTTAGTATAGGTGCTCACCTAGAATGGCTAATCAAGCTAGAATCTGAAAGCTAAAACTTGAAAGTAGATTATACTATTGTTGCTTTTCAGCTGAAAATAAACCCAGAACCCTTGAAATGCCTTCATGAGTCTAGTTACGGGCTAAAGTATACCCAATCCCGGGTAAGTCTTGCTGAGTATTAGAATGCTCAGCCTTGCTAGTATCTGTTACAGGTATAACTTTCGAGAATCCCATGGACAACCCTGCATGGCCAACGCCTGTTCCTTTTGGCTGGTCCATGGAGTGGGACCCGTCCCCGGCTGGCAGTGACCCTACTGAGTGACCCCAGGCCTTGGGCTAAGCTTGGTGTCCGTTTTCGCGACGTGTGTAGTCGCGTAATCATTTCTTTCCGCTGTGAGTTTGGACAAGCTGTTCTGCTTGTCAGTTTAAACACGGTTTGTATAAGTTTACTTAAGTTTGAACCTGGTTTGTAATAATATCTGAATATCTGTAAATTAAAAGTTGATGAGCTGTTCTGTGATTGTAAACTCGCCTTCGTGCGAGGTAAGCCTGCTTCGATCCTGTTGAACCGTGGTTGTATCGGCCGGAGACCCGACAGACCAATGGGTTGTTCCGTTGCGTTGAGATAATAATAGCTGCATAGTGATCATTAGCGCACTTGAGCCGGAATAATTCAGGTGGTTCTGCCACATTGAGACAGGGCACTAAAAGTGTAGATGAATATTATCAGGAATTGCAAATGGGTATGCTACGTTGTAATTTAGTGGAGGGTGAGGAACCTGCTATGGCTAGATTTTTGGGAGGGTTAATCGAGAAATTCAGGACATTCTTGCTTATAAAGATTATACTAACGTAACCCGTTTGTTCCATCTTGTTTGTAAAGCTGAAAGGGAGGTGCAGGTATGATGAGTTAGTACTAGGCCTAATGTTTCTGCAGGTAAATCTTCATCATGGCAGGCACGCATGAATACTTTTATGGGCGGATATGCACCTGTACCAACTCCTTCACCGAGTCGTGCAGCAGCACCGTCTCCATCCAGCGACAAGCCACGTGCTCCTCCCACCACTTTAGCAACCAAGACTGTCCAGAGGCCAGCTGTCAGACCCGTTACTGCGGGACTATGTACATAACGTAGTTCATACAGGATTAGGGGATAGGACATGTCCTATACCTTATCTATGTTGTACTCTACTTGCATGCGAAGTAGGACTAGCCGGTATAGAAGGAAACTACTCGAGTTGTACTCAAGTACGATTCCTAGGCTAGTGTCAGACTAGGATTTATGTAACCCTGTCCTCACGGATATATAAGGGCGGGCAGGGACCCTCTCAAAACATCAATCAACACCCAAGGCAATACCAACCACTATACAGGACGTAGGGTATTACGCACATCGTGGCCCGAACCTGTCTAAACCTTGTGTTGCTTGCACCTTCGAGTTCCTGATCTAGGTGTCAACCTACCTAAAACTTACCACCTCGGGTATACCCCTCGGTGGGCAGACGGTAAAACACCGACAGTTGGCGCGCCAGGTAGGGGTGCGCATCGAAGATCCACCGGTGAACTCGATGGCATCCTTCAAGTTCACCAGTGCTGTGCCCCCTCAGGGCACGACGTTCGTTTTCGGCTCGTGGGTTTGCGTTGCAGATGGTGTGGGCAATTTTCATCGATTCATCATCGATATGAAGCTGAAAACTCAAGCGGTGAGTTTTCATAGCGACCTCGATGAGTTTGTCGATAATCTCGACAACTTGTCAACCCATGGGTCCGCTACGAGGACCGAGGAGGAGTCCGTTCTCGACATGACTCCATCCAATGCTGCAACAACCTTGCTCGGGTTGGACTCGTTCCAATCTGAGGACTTGCATAACCAATCGCAACTCGGTCTATGCAACTTGGCCACTAATCTTCAGGAGGTCAACAACTCCGAGTCCCTCTCTGCAATTGAAAAGGACTTGGACTCTTTACTCCAAATCGGAAAGCCCGAAGCCACCGCACATCGGGGGCTGCGGGTTGTTTTGGTGACAACGTTCTGATGTTCACCACCACTCCAGAGGGCCGTTTCGTGCATTGCACGGGCATGAAACTCTCTGATCTACTCGAGGACGAAGACCGACTTGTGGCACACCATGAGCCCTTGCCTTTTCAGGAGGGCAGGCCATTAGCCACCATGGCAGAGGAGTCGACCGAGCTAGTCGAAGCGAGCTCTGATGAGCTCATCTCACGCCAGGTGCTGATGGTAGAGGAGGGTGAGGAAGATGGCAACTTGCCCATCGTTGAACTTGATGAGATATCCGAAGATGAGGCTACAGCCAACGCCGGCAATGAAAACGACGCCGATCGTGAGGCACAGAGAGCCAGGAACAGAGCTCGCGCAGTTCGGCAAAGGAGGGTCAACGAGCGCATGCGATCTATGCATCGCGAGCTAGATGCCGAATTCGCTGACGTAAGCGAGCGGGGCTTCAGAACTCCGGTGGCCAACATCGCCAGGGTAACAGCTATACTCGAGCGCAATAACGATCCAAACCTGCGTCAAGCACTTCGCTATGCGCAGAGGGCTTGGATTCAGCTCGACCAACAAAACCTGGTGTCCACCACCAGAGAAGAACACGTGGGCGAGAGCCGCAGCCAGGCTCATAGTCGAGCGGCAGGAGGCCATCCTCGACCTCATTGCAGCAACAACAATGACAACGCTCGTGGGAGTCAGGCCACTGGCGGGAGGCAGCAGCCAGCAAATCAAGTAAGGATGCGATGTGCGATCCATAATTGATTCTAGGCGCAGAGAGCGTGAAGTAGCCGAGACAGAGGGTATCGACTGCAGCGACCGTTTTCCAACGTTCACCGCACGGTTCAGCAGTTACAAGTACCCTGAGGGCTTCAAGCCGATTGGGATCACCAAGTATGATGGCAAGCAAGCTCCTCAGCAATGGCTACATTGTTACTCCACCACCATTGAAGTCGCAGGGGGCTCCAACATCACGAAGGTCGTCTACTTCCCACTGGCTTTGGACCCCGTGCCACTCACGTGGTTGGAGAGCCTTAACAACAACTCGATTGACTCCTGGGAGCGGCTCAAGAAAGTCTTCATCGACAACTTCCAAGGGGCGATCACCCGCGCAGGTACTCGTCATGATCTTGCTCAATGTAAACAGGAACGTAACGAGCTCCTACAGTCCTATACACGCTGTTTTTTCAACTTGCGTGCCACCATTGCGAATATCTCGGAGGAAGACATCATCGACTGCTTCTACAGTGGCATCACCAACCCAGGCATCTATAGAGACTTTGGGCAGAATAGATCAAAAACTGTTACAGGGCTTCATGGCATGATGCACGACTGGTCCGAGCAGGAGGAAAAGATGCAGGAGCGGTTCCCGAGGCGCAATGACAGCAACCTGAGGCACACAAACGACAGTCGTACCGACAAGAGCCAGTGGGACTACTCAGGTCCACCCCGAAAGCGCAAGCCAGACAACCTCGTCGCGGCTGTGGATCATCCTTCACGAGGCAAAAAGACTACGACGCAGGAGGAGTTTGAAAAGCTCCTGCAGAAGAAATGCCCATGGCATCTAGGTGCCAATCATGCGGCAATTGATTGCTACCACCTCCGAAGGACATTCAGCAATCCCAGTGGTGGCAGGAAGAACAAGCCAGCGGACAAAGAACCCGAAGAGGATGACCAAGGGGACAAATCGCACAGCGCGAAGTTCCAGGTTGCCTTGAAAACCGTCAACGTCATCTTCGGGGGAGACGAAGACTTCAGTTCCAAGCGGGAATAGAAACTGCTCCTCCGAGAGATCTTGTCTGTCGAGCCGGCGGTACCACGACCACTCCGTTGGTCGGAGGTCCCCATCTCATTCTCACGTGATGATCAGTGGACAAGCTTCTCGAAGCCCGGCAAGTTCCCCCTGGTCCTGGCCCCGGTGGTGGCAGAAGTCAGGCTCACCAAAGTACTCATCGACAGCGGAAGCGGTCTCAACCTCATCTTCACCGGCACTTTGAGAAAGATGGGCCTGGACTTAACGGACATGCTTGTTCCAAGCAAGTCTCCTTTCTACGGCATTGTCCCAGGTAATGCAGCGCACCCACTTGGCATGGTGGTTCTGCCAGTCACCTTTGGCACGAGGGAGAACTATCACACCGAGTTCATCAAATTCGAAGTTGCCAACTTCGAATCCTCTTATCATGCAGTGCCAAATTCATGGCAGTGCCGCATTATGTTTATTTGCTTCTCAAGATGCCAGGATGAAGCGGGGTACTCACTCTCCGGGGCGACTTGAAGAAGTCGTATGACTGCAACTAGGAGGTGATCCAATATGCTTCAACCGCGCATGTGCCAGATGCTTCTGGGGAAGTACATGCGGCCGTGCGACAATTCTCCCAAGCCGGGCTGGAAATCCCTACAAGAAAGGCTAGCAAACCGAGCATCCAGTCAACCAGCGACATGTCCCTCAAGATGATCCAGCTCCAGGAGGGTGACTCATCCAAGACCACCATTATCGGCGTAGGCTTAGCTGAGAAATAGGAATTTGCGCTCGTCAGTTTCTGTCACACCCGATTTATAAGAACATAAATCGAGCAATCATATATGCGCCAGGATCAAGTCACGCATATACACAACAGATTATCAAGATATCACAACACATGTCAGGAATAACATTAATATAAATCGTAAATGAATCGTAAATGAATTGTTTTATTACAACCGAATCAAGAATCGGTTCAAGAGTTGCGGAAGCGTAAAAGAGATACATGAAGAGCTGGGCGCCACAGGGACGTCGACTGGGAGACAAACGCCTAGAAGTCGTCGAAGCCGCTGACGTAGTCCTCCACGTTGCCGGGCACTGAGCAGCAGTCGAAGATATCCGAAGTAGAACAGAAGAGTAGAGAGGCAAGTGTGAGTACAAACTAGTACTCAACAAGTATAACACGAGCATGAGGCTCTAAGGTTAGCTGACTCAACTGCATTAGCTTTTAATCTTGGCAAATTTTATTAAAGCTAATTACTACAAGTGGATGAATTACCATAAACCCAATTGCATAATAAATTAATCAATATTAATTAAGAACTACTGAAAACCATCCAAACCAAAACCACCCGGGGAATCGCCCTCGTCAAAGGTTGATAACCCCACTAATCAAAAGGAGGATCTGGGCCGCTCATGACTGTGAGCACAGCTGATATATCAGTTTTACACTCTCGAGAGGTTGCACAACTTTACCCACAAGTCGTGAGCTACGCTAGTTGTTCATCACACTTCCTTAGGTGAGATGGCTAGCAAGCACACTACGAGACCGTTACAAAGGATCACGTTGGTAAGGTGTAACCGCTAAGGATTCTGGATCAGCGACGATGGGGCCCACCTCCGGGGGTACAAGACACACAGCACAGACCAAGCCGGAGGAGCAGGGACCATTGAAGCTTACCACCCCTCTGGCCCACGCAGGTAAGTTACTCCCGAACCAACACGACCTAATTAGTAAGTCAAGACTGTCCCATTCCAGTCTTGTGGTTGCGCGGTTGTCCCAGGTTGTCGCTCTATGAACCGGTCCTTATGGAGAGTGGCCAACCAAGCACTAAGCACCGTGCTGGCCCCCTAAACCATGTTTCTAACAAAAACATCTTTTAAGGACGCACAAACCACTCAAGCACACAGCACAGAGGGCCGGCTCCAGAATTAAGTTGCATGAGACCATTAATCAAATTAATTAAAAAGGACCAAGATTTGTTATAGCGCAGCAACCTAGCACAACTAACCAAAATGCAACCCATAGGATATATATAAGGATATAAAGGTGGTTAGGAAGTCCTTATAGGTATACGGTATTAAAATGCAGCATGAAATTGTATTTAAAAGTGATAGGAGGTTCATGTTATACTTGCCTTCCTCGTACTCTCCCGGCTGCTGCTCGAACTGCTCGGAAGATGGCTGCTCCTGATACTGATCCAAAGGCTCCGCGTCTACTCACGATTATCAAGCATAGTCCACACATACACACATGCACAAACCATAGCAAACTATAAGAAAACAGTACAACATTACATGGAAACAGCACACCAAACTAGTCTAAAGCTATTCTAAGCGTTACAACGATCACGTGGATATAAAGAACACTTAAAACGGAGCTAAAACGCGAAAACTACGCTTAAAACAAGATCCAGGGGCTTATTTGTAAGGAAAAAACAGGGCAACCAGGGGCTTCTGGACAAAACACGGGGACCTAAACGTAAATAAAGCATAGACTCGGGGGCTAGCATGTGAAAACACGCGGCACGGACTGTGGGTTCAAAAACTGGAAAGCTCAGGGGCTTCGGTGCGAAAAACAGGACCTAGCTAGAATTTCTTCTGAACGAAGGTGGACCGCGGGTTGATTCCAAGGAAGTCCAGGGGTTCTTTAACAAAACTGCCACAGCTGAAGGGGTACGCAGCTTCTAATCCGGGTGGTTGGATCTAAATCGAACGGTTCAGACGCACTCCGGTTCGGTCGGTCCGATCTGATCAGCGGAGTTCGGACTGGTCCGATCTGGATCGGACTGGTCCGATCTGATGGGCTCGCGGGGACGGCGGGTTGATTTCAGACAAACACAAGGACTCTTTAGCAAAAAATGCCACGGCCGAAGGGGTAAGATCTGTTCTGGGCTCTTAGATCCAGATCGGGCGGCTTAGATCGCGGCTCGGTTCACGGCTCTGGAACGGCGGGGGGGGGGTCGCCGGAGACGTGCTCCCCGCGGCGGCGCTTCGCCGGAGATGACCAATCTCGGTCATCTGGGCCTCATTTGGGACGAGGCCAAGCCCTGGAGGACGGTGACGGCACGGGTAATCCACCTGAGCTATCAGCGTGGCGGATCGGGGCTCGGGTCGACGCTCCCCACGGAGAGAGCGGCTCGGGATCGCCGGCGTGCCGTGGATGGGTGGCTGTGGTAGTTTACAGGCTACCAAATCTAGCGCAAACGACTACCCGAGATGACGTATTGCTCACCGAGGCGGGGATTGGCCGGAGGCGGCGTGCGGAGGCGTCGCTGGTGACGGCCGGCGGCGGAGGGGGGTCGGGTTCCCGTGGAGGAGGACGATGCCGGGGTGGCCGGGCCCGCTGGATGGCGGAAATTGCTCCGGGAGGTTCCTGCGAAGGTGATGGGGGTGTCAGCACGGCACAAGGGGTACAGGTGGCCGGCAATTTCACAGACGAAGCTCACCGGCGGCGACGGCTCGGTTCACGGCAGAGGCAAGGCGGCGGCCGCGGTTAGGGCTTTGGGCGGCGCTGTTGGGATGAGGGGGTCCAAGGGGTGGCGTAGGAGGATAAGAAGGGCGGGGCCCGGGGTCTCGGGATAGGGTTGCTGCGAGAAGGACCGGGGATCTCGGGGAGGGAGGTTGCGCCGGAGAAGAAAGGAGGAGAGGGGGAAGGGCCGACAGGTGGGGTCAGGCTGAGGGAATGACTGAAAAAGGAAAGGAACGACTGAGAAAGGAAAGGAATGACTGAGAAAGGAAAGGAATTACTGAGAAAGGAAAGAAATTACTGAGAATAGGAAAAGAATTACTGAGAAAGGAAAGGAATGACTGACCTACTTTCCTGCTTCTTCCCTTTTCTTTATCAACCCAACTCAATTCTATTTGAATTCAACTCAAATTTGAATTCAACTCCTATGCACTCAACCAAATAAAACTTATGCACCAGCATGAATGCACAAACATGTTGAACCTAAAATAAATTTTAATTCTTCACGTTTTAAAATTACTTTAAATGCAAGGTAAATTAGAGAAAACTCTGGAAAATTTTATTTGAGCCCAAATAAATTCATTAAAATTTAAGGAAAAAGAATACCTTAGGGTGTTACAAACCTACCCCCCTTACAGGAATCTCGTCCCGAGATTCGGATAGGCTAGCTAGCAAAGAGATCGGGATATGTCTTCCTCAGCTCGTCTTCTCGCTCCCAAGTAGCCTCATCCTCCGTGTGGTGACTCCACTGAACACGGCACATCTTGATCCTCTTGTTTCTAGTAACTCTCTCAGACGTCTCCAGAATTTTCACCGGATGCTCGATATAGGTCAGATCCTCCTGCACATCCAACCCTTCTATCGGTGCTTGCTCTTCTGGCACTCTCAAGCACTTCTTCAGTTGAGACACGTGGAACACATCGTGCACTCCCGAGAGATTGAGTGGCAACTCCAAACGATACGCCACCTCACCTTTCCGTTCCAACACCTTGAACGGACCAATGTATCGAGGAGCTAGCTTCCCTCGTACATTAAACCTGCGGATTCCTCTCATCGGCGAGACCTTCAGGTATACATGATCACCCACTGCGAAGGTCAAATCCCGACGACGAACATCCGCATAGCTCTTCTGACGAGTCTGAGCGACCCTCAGGTTCTCTCGCACCTGTTGTACCAACTGTTCGGCCTCCGCAACAATATCCGGGCTAAACACCTGCCTCTCGCCAATTTGATCCCAATACAACGGAGTCCTGCACTTCCGACCATACAAAGCCTCGAAAGGGGATTTCTTCAGACTAGCCTGATAACTGTTGTTATACGAAAATTCTGCATAAGGCAGGCATTTATCCCAGCTGGTACCATACTGAATAGCACAGGCTCGAAGCATATCCTCCAACACTTGGTTGGTCCTTTCTGTCTGCCCATCTGTCTGAGGATGATAAGCAGTACTGAAGCGCAGCTTCGTATCCAACGAATCATGCAACTGCTCCCAGAACCGTGAAGTGAACTGAGATCCTCGATTAGATATAATCTTCTTCGGAACACCATGCAGACAGACAATCCTGGAAATGTACAACTCTGCGAGTCTAGCACCAGAATAAGTAGTGTTTACCGGAATGAAGTGAGCAACCTTCGTCAACCGGTCCACTACTACCCATATGGAGTTGTACCCTTTCTGAGTACGAGGCAAGCCAACGATGAAGCCATAGTGATCTCCTCCCATTTCCACTCTGGAATCTTCAATGGCTGCAATAACCCTGCTGGCCTCTGATGCTCTGCCTTGACACGCTGACAAGTGTCACAGATAGCCACGTACTCCGCAACGGAACGCTTCATTCCATACCACCAGAATCGTTCCTTCAGGTCGTAATACATCTTCGTGCTGCCTGGATGGATAGAATATGCTGTATCATGAGCCTCACTCAGAATCAACTTTCTGAGATTTGCTACATCCGGCACACATATACGACCCTTGTACCACAGGGTACCCTGATCATCCTCCCTGAAATGAGGGGCTTTGCCAATCTTGAGCAACTCACGAACCTCCTGCAGCTTCTGATCTTCCTTCTGGTGCTGCCTGATCTCAGCCTCTAGAGTAGGTTCCGCCTCGAACGATGTACCCGAGGTATGATGCAAGAAACCCAGGCTCAACTGCTCAAACTCCTCGCATAACTCCTGAGGCATCTGAAAAGCCACGGCCACGTTAACATAGCTCTTCCTACTCAGGGCATCTGCTACAACATTAGCCTTGCCCGGATGATAGTGAATCTCTAGGTCATAATCCTTGACCAATTCTAGCCATCTTCTCTGCCGCATATTCAGCTCACTCTGAGTGAAAATATACTTGAGGCTCTTGTGATCGGTGTAAATATCACACCTCTGCCCAAACAAGTAATGCCTCCACATCTTCAGAGCATGCACAACTGCGGCTAACTCCAGATCATGAGTGGGATAATTCAGCTCGTGCCGGCGCAACTGCCGCGAGGCATAAGCTATAACTCTGCCTTCCTGCATCAAGACGCAACCAAGACCATCCCTCGAAGCATCACAATACACTGTGAACCTCTTGCTCTGGTCTGGCAGAGTAAGGACTGGCGCCGTAGTCAGCCTCTTCTTCAGCTCTTCGAAAGCACTCTGACGCTCATCAGTCCAAGAGAAATCCACACCCTTCTCTAGCAAGGAAGTCAAAGGCTTCGCAATCTTGGAGAAATTCTCAATGAACCTCCGATAATAACCTGCTAAGCCCAGAAAAGAGCGGACTTCCTTCACCGTCTGCGGTATAACCCAGTCAAGCACATCCTTCACCTTCCCGGGGTCCACAGCAATACCTCCCTTGGAGATAACATGACCGAGGAATGGAACCTCGTCAATCCAGAACTCGCACTTGCTGAGCTTGGCATACAGGTTGTGCTCTCTGAGCCTCTGCAACACAAGCCTCAGATGCTTCTCATGCTCCGCTTCTGACTTGGAATATATCAGGATATCATCAATAAATATCACCACAAAGGTGTCCAGATAATCCATGAAAACCTTGTTCATCAGATGCATGAAGAAAGCCGGAGCATTGGTCAAACCAAAGGACATGACCGTATACTCGTATAGTCTATACTTGCAAGTGAATGCCGTCTTCGGAATATCCTCAGGACGAATCTTCAGCTGATGATAACCCGAACGCAGATCAATCTTCGAGAATACACAAGCACCCTGAAGCTGATCAAAAAGATCCTCAATACGGGGCAATGGATGCTTGTTCTTGATAGTGACCGCATTCAGATCCCGATAATCGACGCACATTCTCTTCGTGCCATCCTTCTTCTCCACGAGCAAGACAGGAAAAGCCCAAGGAGAGAAACTTCGACGGATATAGCCCTTGGCTAGCAACTCGTCGACAGTCTTCTTAACCTCCTCATGCTCGACAGGTTCCATACGATAGGGCCGCTTAGCAATAGGAGCTGTGCCAGGCAAGAGATCAATAGAAAACTCAATGTCGCGATCAGGCGGCATACCTGGCAAATCATCCGGAAAGACATCCGGGAATTCAGACACCACGCGAATACCATCCGTGGGTCTGGCCTCCATCTGATGAAGAAATCCAGAAGGCTCTGTGGCACCAACGGTAACCTCCTGACCATCCGGTGCTGACAGAAGAACCGTCCTCTGAGCACAATCTATCCGGACTCCCCACTTAGCAAGAGTCTCCATCCCAAGGATCACATCAATGCCCTTGGAGTCTAGCACCATCAGATTCGCACTGAAATCTACCCCCCTTATGGCCACACTGACTCTGGGACAGAAGACATGAGACCTCAACTGCCCTCCCGGTGAAGATACCAACATGCACCTCTTTAATGTGCTAGTAGGAATGCCATGATGCGCAACAAAGGACCGGGTAATGAAAGAATGCGTAGCACCAGTATCAAAAAGCACTGTAGCAGGATGGGCATTAACCATGAACGTACCAATAACCACGTTAGGAGCCTCGGCTGCTGACTCGGCCGTCACGTGGTTCACCCTGCCCTGAGCTGGGGCCTTGGGCTGAGCTGCACGCCCCTGCTGTCCTGCCTGCGCCTTCCGAGGGCAGACCTTGGGCCCGAAGAGGATGGAGCCATTTTCCTCTTCTTATCCTCAATCTCCCGGCGCTTACGCTCGGTGTTGAGGGCCGCGTCAACTAGCTGGTTGAAGTTGTCGAAGCGGTGGTTCAGCAGCGCATACTGGATGTGATCATCCAGTCCCTCCTTGAAGTACTCCTGCTTATCGCTATCACGAGCGACGTCAGCAGGGGCATAGCGGGCCAGTTGAAGGAAACGGTCACGGTACTCCGTCACCGTCATCGATCCCTGAAATGATAAACACCGATAGCAAGGGTAGAAATCGCTCAATGCGTCAGGCTTACGAAAGAGATCAAGGATAGATCAAGCTCAAAAGAATTTGCGGAGAATTCCATTCAAATTTACCTGCTTAAGGGCACGGAACTCCTTCTGCTTCATCTTCATTATGCCTTCAGGAATGTGATGGTTCCTGAAACGCTCACGGAACTGGTCCCACGTGAGAGCATCACGATCCCGAGCTGGGTAGGACTCCCACCAGTCAAGAGCGGAACCTCGCAGCTGCCCTGCCGCGTACAGAACCCGCTCTCGGTCGTCGCACTGCGCAACAACCAACTGGCGCTCCACCGAACGAAGCCAGTCGTCCGCTTGGAGTGGGTCCGTGGCGTGTGAGAAAGTCGGAGGGTGACCTCTCAGGAAATCCGCACGTCGATCACGGGGCTGAGGCGGCGGTGGAGGCGGTGGCTGAGCATGGATCTGCTGCAGAGCCTGAACGGTATTGTTCAGGGTCGCCATCATCTGCATCTGGAGCTGGAAGAACTGCTCCGGGGTCAGTGGTGGAGGCATCGGTAACGGCTGACCAGTACTCTGGTTGTTCTGCTCCTGCTGGTCAGAACCGGAACCGGTGCGCCTGGTGTTCACCATCTGATTGCAACAAACAAAATTTATGAGAATAAGATATGGTGCCGCTGAGGAGATGAAACTTCGATAGGATATAGCAGAGAGAAAGGAATATAGGTTTTACCCCCAACGATCTAAATCAAATTTTTATTATTTAGTTCAAGTTTGCGTTAAGATCGATTTGCATCAAGAGATTTACTTCTAATCTATGCAATCAACCAAAAATCCAAATCAAACATTTGCATAATAACAAACAGTCAATATTCACAACTTAGTCGAGTTTATCACACCACTCGACTAACACCCTCGTTCTAGCGTATTTTCACCGGGACAACCTAAACTTATAAATTACAGGGTTAGGCGACTCAGGCCAACGTCTACGGAAGACTCAAGCTATTTCTCAAAAAAAGATAGGTGAGATAGCAAATCAAGGGCTTAAGACTCAAGGAATAGAAGCAAAAATGAATGTCTGGGTTTTGCGGAAGCAGAGCAAGCGAAAAGAAATCCCTAAACTCGACCCATTTCTATCTAGGCTTCGTCCTACAGTCGACACGGCTCTGATACCAATCTGTCACACCCGGTTTATAAGAACATAAATCGAGCAATCATATATGCGCCAGGATCAAGTTACGCATATATACAACAGACTATCAAGATATCACAACACATGTCACGAATAAAAGCGTATAAATTATAAAATGAATATCTTTATTACAACTGAATCAAGAATCAGTTCAAGAAATGCGGAAGCGTAAAATGGATACATGAAAAGCTGGGCGCCACAGGGACGTCGACTGGGAGACAAACGCCTAGAAGTCGTCGAAGCCGCTGACGTAATCCTCCACGTTGCCGGGCACTGAGCAGCAGTCGAAGATATCCGAAATAGAACAAAAGAGTAGAGAGGCAAGTGTGAGTACAAACTCGTACTCAACAAGTATAACACGAGCATGAGGCTCTAAGGTTAGCTGACTCAACTGCATTAGCTTTTAGTATTGGCGGATTTTATTAAAGCTAATTACTACAAGTGGGTGAATTGCTCTGATACCAATCTGTCACACCCGGTTTATAAGAACATAAATCGAGCAATCATATATGCGCCAGGATCAAGTCACGCATATACACAACAGATTATCAAGATATCACAACACATGTCAGGAATAACATTAATATAAATCGTAAATGAATCGTAAATGAATTGTTTTATTACAACCGAATCAAGAATCGGTTCAAGAGTTGCGGAAGCGTAAAAGAGATACATGAAGAGCTGGGCGCCACAGGGACGTCGACTGGGAGACAAACGCCTAGAAGTCGTCGAAGCCGCTGACGTAGTCCTCCACGTTGCCGGGCACTGAGCAGCAGTCGAAGATATCCGAAGTAGAACAGAAGAGTAGAGAGGCAAGTGTGAGTACAAACTAGTACTCAACAAGTATAACACGAGCATGAGGCTCTAAGGTTAGCTGACTCAACTGCATTAGCTTTTAATCTTGGCAAATTTTATTAAAGCTAATTACTACAAGTGGATGAATTACCATAAACCCAATTGCATAATAAATTAATCAATATTAATTAAGAACTACTGAAAACCATCCAAACCAAAACCACCCTGGCATCGTCCTCCTCCACGGGAACCCGACCCCCCTCCGCCGCCGGCCGTCACCAGCGACGCCTCTGCACGCCGCCTCCGGCCAATCCCCGCCTCGGTGAGCAATACGTCATCTCGGGTAGTCGTTTGCGCTAGATTTGGTAGCCTGTAAACTACCACAGCCACCCATCCACGGCACGCCGGCGATCCCGAGCCGCTCTCTCCGTGGGGAGCGTCGACCCGAGCCCCGATCTGTGGCAGAACCAACCTGAATTATACCGGCTCAAGTACGCGAGTCCACTCCAGAGGGCTCCAACGTGCTTCAAACGGTATAATCCCTTGGCCTGTCGGGTATCGTCCCGATAAACCACCGATACACAGGATCAAATAAGGCTACCTCACACGAAGGTGAGTCCAGAGATACATTCACCATCACATTTTACATCACAGGTAATTATATTACAAGGGTTTCCAAAAGAGGTACAAAAATTTAAATTTAGAGAAGAGATTACAAATTGTTAAAAACTATGATTTTTAGCCACGGAAAACATACGCGATGATTACAATACGTCGTTAAGACGGATGTCATGCTAAGCCCGAGCACGACATCGCTCGATATCACCAGTGCTGGCCGGGGACGGATCCCATTCCACGGACCAACCTTCTGAAAGAGCACAGGACCAGGGCAAGGGAAAAGTAGGTCTTCAAGACATCATCTGCAAAACATATAACTAGCAAGGCTGAGTATACTAATACTCAGCAAGGCTTACCCGGGATTGGGTATACTTAGCCCATAACTAGACTTATGCAAGCTTATAATAGTTCTGGGTTTAGTTTCAGCTGAAAAGCAACAAAGAGTGGATCCTTAATTTCAAGTTTTAGCTTTCAGATTCTAGTTAATTATCCATTCTAGGTAAGCACCTATAACTAAGCAAGCATGGTATAATCTTTGGTCAAGCATCATCTTTGATAACCATAATATTGTTCTTGTTACTCTATGTGGAAAAGGGATCAAGCAGTCTCAATCTTCGTGAGAAGCGGACGATTCGAATCGAATTTAACCTTGCAAGGTAAACCTAACACACACGCTTGGAACACCACAGGGTCATTCCAAAGCAACCGTTTGCCTTTCATTCCGACTCGTGGATCAGAGCCACCACAAGCGACTGCAGGAACATACGCACACCCAATGTGTGCAGGACATACGTCTGTAGCGCGACTACAAAACCCGTATTCCTGGTTGCCCTTGCAACACGTATTTCCCCAGTCGAACATAAGTAACCAGAAGAAGCAAATCGAGTGGTGGGAGGTATGTCCACTCCTCGGGCCGATTGGCTACTAGGCTTACCGCTTACCCATAACTCACGGCATGTGGCTAGTACTTTCAAACACTTAACCCGCACTTCCACACACTGCGACCTTATCAGATTCATCAACACAGACGGGGTATCATCTCAACCATGATACCGCACAAAACTCCCGTCCGGCATCCTTATAGTGGTAACAGGAATGTAAACATTACAATTCCTATATCGCGCGAGTGACAGGAAATCACCCGACTTCTACCGGCCCTATTAGCATAGCAGCTAGCCGGACTCAAATACTAGTATTCAATACATCGGTTCCTAGGAAAATGCAACTAGGGTTTCAAGCAATACCTAAGAACTTAATGCATAGAATACGTAAATAGATATAAAGTGCAGTGTAATTAAAATAGTAGGTTATGTCCGGGGCTTGCCTTTACTGGTGAGGTTGGGGTTAGTCAAGTTAATAACGTCCGAACTTTGATTCGGGCCTTCCGAGAATTCCCTGATGAAGTTCTTGGGGTCTTCAGAACAACCTTCTTCTGGTTCTAGGATCTGTAAGAATTTCCACGGCTTGGTCCACGATCAGCTGATAATCACCTCCAGCGAGAATAGTCGGATCTATATGATATGCAAAAATATAGAATTAAGGGATGCATAGTCTTTTTATTTTATTTCACAATACGTTGCAGTCCAAAATATTAACACCCAAGAATTCATGGTGTAAAAGAAACTTAAATTTTGAATTATAACTATTCAACTTACGACCATAACATTAATTTAATTGGAAACAGGAATTAAAATACTTAAATTTAAATTTAAGATTGAAAGTAAACCCTAAATAATTAGGGTTATAAAGTTTTGAAAACTTAAACACAGATCAATTGCATATTTAAAGATTTTGATCAAAAGATTTAATTAAATAAGCTTTACTGAAAAGGCTTTAGCTAATTTTTATATAAAACAAATGGAATTGATTAATCTTATAAGAATTGAATTATAAACAAGATTAGGTTTAAATAGTCCATATTATTACATACTTAATCTATGGAGATTGTATATTACAAATCATGATCACCAAGTTAACCTATAGGGTAAAAGTTGGAATTACGAATTGGATATTACATTTTATGTCTTAGATTCAACATTGATTCAAAACTATTTGGTTTCAAATCAAACTCACTTAATAGAAGTTATAGAGTTCAAAACCTAGTTTCAAACAAAATTGGTTTTGTAATTTTTGGAATTTCCTACAATTCTCTATTGAATTTACAAGCCAAAAATACCACTCACATGAAATAACAAGCGCCCATTCACTTCTATTCTAAATACGGCACAAACTATTTATTTTCACAGCATGGTCATAAAACAAAGGTGATAGAATTTGAAATGAAGATTCACATGCAACTGGTTTCATATTTTTTTGAATTTTCTACGATTTTCTAGGGATTTTACAAGTCAGCAGCATCACTTCACACGAAATATCAAGCACCCTTACATACAGGTCCTCGAACAGTACTGTTCCTATGGGTCTACACTTCGCAGAAAACACCCTGAGCTTGCTCTAATTGTTGCACAAGGTCCTCAAGGCGAGCTTGAACAGAGGAGGCGCTTGGGGAGTTTGGTTCCAACGGGAGGGGACCATGCCGGCGGTCGGGGAGTGTCGAGCAGCACCCTGGGGACTCCTTTTGGCGATCAGGAAGCGAGGAGAAGGGCCACAGGGAGACATCGACGTTGGGGAAAAAAACTTATAGGTGCTGCTGTTCTGTGCTGCTGTTCTGGCCGGTTGGGCAGGAGGCGACGATGCAGCTCTGTCCTGGGGAAGGGCAGGGGCGGCACAGGGACCCGGAGGCGGGGTTGGAGGCGGCCTGGAATAGAGGGGCAGCGCACAGCAGGGAGGAGGAAGGGGATGGCAGTTCTGCGCAAGGGAAGCAGCAGCAAACAGAACGAGGGAAGGAAAATGAAGGCGTCAGGAGGTGGGGAAATGCCAGTGGAGGCAGTCCTCTGTGGTGAAGCAACTCAGGAAGGAGAGGGCCGTAGCAGGGATAGGCAGGAGGCGCACAGGAGGGGGTGGCGTGGGGAGGTCGGCCACGTGCAGCTCGGGCGGCAGCGGCAGACACGTAGGGGCGCGAGGAAAGGCCACGGAGGCGGGCTAGGGCAAGGGGGCAGGCCTAGGGGTGGCGCACGGGGGTGAGAGGGCAAGGGGAACGCACTGCCGCAGCCTGTATTCAAGAATTGCGGCGCCGGAACAGTGAAGCAAGGGAACAGAGAGGATTATCCAGAGGAAGAAGAAGAAAGAAGATTGGGGACGACTGGACCTAAATGTAATTTTTCAAAATTCCAGGGACCTGTCTGTAAACAAGCGATAACTTTTAAACTAGAGCTCAAAAGGAAAAGTGTTCAAAATGAAAGTTGTAAAACTTTTCAAGCTCTACAACTTTGTTTTAGGGTTTGAATTCAAAAACTCAAAATATACAACTTTATTTTGAGATTTTGGACTAACCTTAAGTTTTATAAAAATTTGTCCTTGTTGCATATTTTACACACAACTTGGGCCTAATTGCAAGTTTTCAGAGCTGTCATGATTACTTGCATTCTTATAATTTGGCCCCTAGTAACTTTTGAAAATTACTTTTGTAACTCATGCATTTGCACAAAAGGACTCATATTTTTATAAAATTACACATAGGGTCTTATTGCTACAATTACATCCAATCTTATACATATCTACACATGCATTACATTTCATACATATTATGGTACAATTTGACACCTAGGGTGTCACAGCCCTCCCCCCTAAAAAGAATCTCGTCCCGAGATTCGAAGGCAGAAAGAATCAGACGATTAGGTTTGGGGATTGGCTTGAAGGAAGTTTGGGAATTTTGTTGAAGATAATATTCTGTTTCCCAGGTTGCTTCTTCTTCGGTGTGGTGATCCCATAAGATCTTGTACATCTTAACTGTCTTTCTTCTGGTGGCTCTTTCCTTGGTATCCAAAATTTGAATAGGTTGCTCGGTGTAAGACAGATCAGGCTCAATCTCAATGGCGGTGGTTTCAATGATCTCCGTAGGTACTTTAATACACTTCTTGAGTTGAGAGACATGGAAAACATCATGAATGGCAGCCAATTGAGATGGAAGGCGAATTTTGTAAGCCACTGGGCCACAAACTTTAAGAATCTCAAAGGGTCCAACATACCGTGGTGCTAACTTTCCTTTTATGCCGAAACGCTGGACACCTTTGGTAGGAGAGACTCGGAGATAAACAAAATCTCCTACTTGGAACTGCAAAGGTTTCCTTCTTTTATCTGCATAGCTTTTTTGTCTAGACTGAGCGGTTTTGAGATTGGCTTGAATAACCTTGACCTTATCTTCGGCTTCTACAACCAGATCGGGTCCGAAGATTTTGCGTTCACCGGTCTGAGACCAATTCAAAGGAGTTCGACATCTGCGACCGTATAACGCCTCAAATGGAGCCATCTGAAGACTAGATTGATAACTGTTGTTGTAAGAGAACTCGGCCAAGGCAAGACATTTGTCCCAGCTTGTACCATAATGTATAACACAAGCTCGGAGCATGTCTTCAAGAATTTGGTTGACTCGCTCAGTCTGTCCATCAGTTTGGGGATGATATGCAGAGCTTCGAATTAGTTTAGTTCCAAGAGCAAACTGCAACTGTTCCCAGAAGCGTGCAATGAATTGGGGCCCTCGATCAGAAATAATGGTTTTAGGAACACCATGCAACCGAACAATTTGATCCAGATAGACTTCGGCATACTTCTTAGCTAAGTAGGTGGTATGCACGGGAAGAAAATGAGCTGTTTTGGTAAGTCTATCAATGATTACCCATATGGAGTCATGCTTTTGAGATGTATTGGGAAGACCAACAATGAAATCCATACTGATGTCTTCCCATTTCCATGACGGAATGGGTAGTGGCTGAAGTGTACCAGATGCTTTGAGATGAGTGGCTTTGACTCTCTGGCACGTATCACACTCGGATACATACTTGGCAATTTCTCTTTTCATTCTGGTCCACCAAAAATTTTGTCGAAGATCTTGATACATTTTTGGTACTACCAGGATGAATAGAGCACTTGGATAAATGTGCCTCATCAAGGATTTGCTTGCGAAGTTGGTGATCTTTAGGTACAACAATTCGATTGTTGAACCATAAAGTTCCTTGATGATCAGTGTGAAAACACTTATATTTAGCTTCTCCCTGTGATAGCTTTAGCTTGATATTACTGATACCCTCATTATGTAGTTGAGACTTGATAATTTTATCTCGAAGGGTATTCTCGATGGATAAATGATTCAGACTACCTTGAGGAATGATTTCTAAATTGAGTTTCCTCATCTGATTGCAGAGAGTGTCACTGATGGTTGCTATAGACAAACAGTGACAACGTGCTTTGCGGCTAAGGGCATCTGCAACCACATGGCCTTGCCAGGATGGTAATGTACCTCAAGGTCGTAGTCTTTGATCAGTTCTAACCAACGCCTTTGCCTCATATTCAAGTCAGCTTGGGTGAAGATATACTTGAGGCTCTTATGGTCAGTGTAGATGTTACACTTAGCACCCATAAGATGATGTCTCCAGATCTTGAGAGCATGAATAACCGCTGCCAATTCAAGATCATGAGTTGGATAATTTTGCTCATGATTTCGAAGTGCTCTGGATGCGTAAGCGATGACTCGGTTGTTTTGCATAAGAACACAACCAAGGCCAGTTCCAGAGGCATCGCAATAGACATCAAAAGGCTGAGTATTATCCGGCTGAGCTAGTACTGGGGCAGTTGTCAAAAGTCTTCTCAAAGTGTGGAATGCTTCATCACACTTAGTATCCCAGCAAAAACTTAACTTCTTTCTTCAATAGCTCAGTCATTGGTTTAGCTATCTTGGAGAAGTCTGGAATGAATCGACGATAATATCCTGCCAAGCCAAGGAAACTTCGAATTTGATGGACTGAAGTTGGGGGCTTCCAATCCATAACTTCCTGGACTTTAGTAGGATCAACCGATATGCCTTCACTAGAGATAGTGTGTCCCAAAATTTCACACTATCTAGCCAAAATTCACATTTCGAAAATTTGGCATAAAGGCGATGATCACGTAGTCGTTGAAGCACGACACGTAGATGATTAACATGGTCTTCTTTAGTCTTGGATATATCAGAATATCGTCGATGAAGACCACGACGAATTTGTCAAGTTCCGGCATAAAGACTGAATTCATAAGATACATAAAAATATGCCGGTGCATTGGTAAGCCCAAATGACATAACCAGATATTCATAAAGGTCCATATCTGGTTGAGAAGGCCGTTTTGGAATGTCGCAAGGCCTAATCTTGATCTGATGATAGCCAGAGCATAAGTCAATTTTTGAGAAGACTTAGCTCCAGCTAACTGATCAAATAATATGTCAATGCGGGGAAGAGGGTACTTATTTTTGATGGTGACCGCATTGAGTGGACGATAATCGACACATAGCCTTAGGCTATTGTCTTTCTTCTTTACAAAGAGAGCAGGACAACCCCAAGGTGACGCACTAGGGCGTATGAAACCTTTATCAAGGAGATCTTGGAGTTGGATTTTCAATTCAGCCAATTCATTTGGAGGCATGCGATACGGCCTCTTCGAGATAGGAGCTGTGCCTGGTTGGAGTTCAATAATAAACTCAATATCTCTGTCAGGTGGCATTCCAGGCAAGTCGTCCGGAAAGACATCGGGATATTCACAGACTACTGGGATATCTTTTTACTTTGACGTCTGTGATGGCATAAGTGCAAGAGTGCAAATACTCTTGCTGAGGCAGATAGAGGATAATAGCTTCTTGATGTGGTGAGTTAATCTCAATAACTCGGGATGAGATGTCTAACAACACTCCATGTTCTGTCATCCAATTTGTCCCGAGTATAACATCAATACCCTCTAGATCTAGCAGTACTAAATCAGTCTTGATTAGTTTACTGCCGAATTGAATTGGTACGCTTCTAATCATTTGATTAGAAGTAATCTTCCCTCCAGGAGTAGAAATCATGTATGATCCTTGGGTAAAACAAGGATCAAGTCTTATTCGGGTACTGCAGTTGTTACTAATGAAACTATGGGTTGCTCCTGAATCGAATAATGTAACAACTGGTTTGTGGGTATCGAAAATGTACCCGACATGATAGGAGCTCC